>NC_069501.1:988397511-988662511 GCF_027579735.1 Bombina bombina
TAATTTATTACTAGTTATTATAGATTGATATGAAAATAAATGCCATTCTTAAAGTTATACTAGAAACTATACGGTTGCTGGATTGAGCATAATTGCGCTTGATCTCTTAAGACATAGTGCTAGTAATATCTTATTGTAAAAAATGTATAGTGGCAGCCTGATTATATTTATAATAGGCCGCTGTATATTGAATCGTACCCCGAGATACTGGCAATATAAGAGATTAAAGAACTCTGTGTCTAACGCTCCAATTGAATCACTAATATTAGTCATAGCTAGACAGAGTTTCTCATTGTTACAAATAAGATAACCTCAGTGTATAAAGCACTATAAGTAATAAATGTGTATATGTAGCTGGTGGGTTGAAGAAAACACAGGTGTGTGCATCTTCAAGCAACCAATCACATTTAAATAGCCAGGACAGAGATGACCTCTGGTCACTGCCTGTTAGTAAAAAGTATAGCCTTCACCTAACTAATCTGAGTATTCACATGTGACAGCTCAGATATCAATATTACAGCCCTAATATTTACTAGAAATTAAAAACTAAGGGCCCCACATGCCCTTGCTCCTATCAAGCAATTTATCAGATTACCCAATCACGTCACTTCCAGTGACGTGAATTCAGCTGTCAGACCACAAATTCACTCACTGCTCATCCGGTCCATTACATCACCGCATTCCAATTGCCGTATGTCTGTTAGATTAGCCAATTCTGACCACAAATTCAGTTCACCGCAGGTAGCAAATCTCCACAACAGAACGGCTTGTTAATCAGACATATACACTCACCAGCCACTTAATTAAGTACACCTTGCTAGTACCGGGTTGGACTCCCTTTTGCCTACAGAACTGCCTTAATTCTTTGAGGCATAGATTCATCAAGGTGTTGGAAACATTCCTCAGTAGTGATGTCGCGAATAGTTCGCCGGCTAATAGTTCCCGGCGAACATAGCTTGTTCGCGTTCGGCACGGCGGGCGAACATATGCGATGTTCGATCCGCCCCCTATTCGTCATCATTGAGTAAACTTTGACCCTGTACCTCATAGTCAGCAGACACATTCCAGCCAATCAGCAGCAGACCCTCCCTCCATGACCCTCCCACCTCCTGGACAGCATCCATTTTAGATTCATTCGGAAGCTGCATTCTTAGTGAGAGGAGGGACAGTGTAGCTGCTGCTGATTTAATAGGGAAATCGATAGCTCGGCTAGTGTATTCAGTGTCCACTACAGTCCTGAAGGACTCATCTGATCTCTGCTGTAAGGACAGCACCCCAAAAAGCCCTTTTTAGGGCTAGAACATCAGTCTGCTTTTTTTTTTTTTTCCTGTGTAATCTAATTGCAGTTGCCTGCCTGCCAGCGTGTGTGTCAGGCTCACAGCGTATACTGTGCCCACTTGCCCAGTGCCACCACTCATATCTGGTGTGGCAGGTGGTGGGGGTTGGTCTGTGGGGGGGGGGGAAGCTACACTACAGAAAAAAAACTACTTTTTTTTGCAAACTGGGTACTGGCAGACAGCTGCCAGTACCCAAGATGGCCGCTAATAAGGCAGATGGGGAGGGTTAGAGAGCTGTTTTGGGGGGGATGAGGGAGGTTGGGGCTAAGGGGGGATGCTACACCACAGCATATGTAAATATGCTAAAAAAACTAAATAAAAAAAATGTAAAAACCTTTTATTTTAGTGTACTTAAGATGGCGGGGACAATTGTGGGGTGGAGGAGGGAAGGGAGCTGTTTGGGAGGGATCAGGGGGTCTGATGTGTCAGGTGGGAGGCTGATCTCTACACTAAAGCTAAAATTAACCCTGCAAGCTCCCTACAAACTACCTAATTAACCCCTTCACTGCTAGCCATAATACACGTGTGATGCGCAGCAGCATTTAGCGGCCTTCTAATTACCAGAAAGCAACGCCAAAGTCATATATGTCTGCTATTTCTGAACAAAGGGGATCCCAGAGAAGTATTTACAACCATTTGTGCCATAATTGCACAAGCTGTTTGTAAATAATTTCAGTAAGAAACCTAAAATTGCGAAAAAATTTAAGTTTTTTTTAAATTTGATCGCATTTAGCGGTGAAATGGTGGCATGAAATATACCAATATGGGCCTAGATCAATACTTTGGGTTGTCTACTACACTACACTTAAGCTAAAATTAACTCTACAAGCTCCCTACATGCTCCCTAATTAACCCCTGCACTGCTGGGCATAAAACACGTGTGGTGCGCAGTGGCATTTAGCAGCCTTCTAATTACAAAAAAGCAACGCCAAAGCCATATAAGTCTGCTATTTCTGAACAAAGGGGATCCCAGAGAAGCATTTACAACCATTTATGCCATAATTGCATAAGTTGTTTGTAAATAATTTCTGTGAGAAACCAAAAGTTTGTGAAAAAGTGAACAATTTTTTTTTATTTGATTGCATTTGACGGTGAAATGGTAGCATGAAATATAACAAAATGGGCCTAGATCAATACTTTGGGTTGTCTACTCTACTACACTACACTTAAGCTAAAATTAACTCTACACGCTCCCTACATGCTCCCTAATTAACCCCTTCACTGCTGGGCATAAAACACGTGTGGTGCACAGTGGCATTTAGCAGCCTTCTAATTACCAAAAAGCAACGCCAAAGCCATATAAGTCTGCTATTTCTGAACAAAGGGGATCCCAGAGAAGCATTTACAACCATGTATGCCATAATTGCATAAGTTGTTTGTAAATAATTTCTGTGAGAAACCTAAATTTTTTTTTATTTGATCGCATTTGGCGGTGAAATGGTGGCATGAAATATATCAAAATGGGCCTAGATCAATACTTTGGGATGTCTTCTAAAAAAATATATACATGTCAAGGGATATTCAGGTATTCCTGACAGATATCAGGGTTCCAATGTAACTAGCGCTCATTTTGAAAAAAGTGGTTTTGAAATAGCAAAGGGCTTCTTGTATTTATTTCCCTATAACTTGCAAAAAAAGCAAAGAACATGTTAACATTGGGTATTTCTAAACTCAGGACAAAATTAGAAACTATTTAGATGTTGTACCCGCTGCGGGAGTTTGATCTGTCACTGTGAAGCAGGCGTAACCTTTACACTACCTGATCGATACAGCATCATACCTGATGTTTTAAAGCACGTTATTCCAAACAATTTAGGAATGTTAGGTGATTTATGCCCTTTATGGATTAAAACCAGACTCTGCATCAACTATGTAATTTTCCATGGGAGTTTTGCCATGGATCCCCCTCCGGCATGCCACAGTCCAGGTGTTAGTCCCCTTGAAACAACTTTTCCATCACTATTGTGGCCAGAAAGAGTCCCTGTGGGTTTTAAAATTCGCCTACCTATTGAAGTCTATGGCGGTTCGCCCGTTCGCGAACATTTGCGGAAGTTCGCGTTCGCCATTCGCGAACCGAAAATTTTATGTTTGCGACATCATTATTCCTCAGAGATTTTGGTCCATATTGACATGATAGCATCACGCAGTTGCTGCACATTTGTCAGCTGCACATCCATGATGCGATTCTCCTGTTCCACCACATCCCAAAGGTGCTCTATTGGATTGAGATCTGGTGACTGTGGAGGCCATTGGAGTTCAGTGAACTCATTGTCATGTTCAAGAAACCAGTTTGAGATGATTTGAGTTTGGGACATGGTGCATTATCCTGCTGGAAGTAGCCATCAGTAGATGGGTACACTGTAGTCATAAAGGGATGGACATGATCAGAAACAATACTCAGTTAGGCTGTGGCGTTTAAACGAAGCTTAATTGGTACTAAGAGGCCCAAAGTGTGTCAAGAATATATCCCCCACACCATTACACCATCAGCCTGAACTGTTGATACAAGGCAGGATGGATCCATGCTTTCATGTTGTTTACGCCAAATTCTGACCCTATCATCTGAATACCGCAGCTGAAATCAAGGCTCATCAGACCAGGCAAAGTTTTATCCAATCTTCTATTGTCCAATTTTGATGAGCCTGTGCAAATTGTAGCCTCAGTTTCCTGTTCTTAGCTGACAGGAGTGGCACCCGGTGTGGTCTTTTGCTGCTGTAAACCCATCTGCTTCAAGGCTCAACATGTTGTGCGTTCAGAGATGGTATTTTGCATACCTTGGTTGTAATGAGTGGTTATTTGAGTTACTGTTGCCTTTCTATCATCTCAAACCAGTCTGCCCATTCTCCTCTAACATCAACAAGGCATTTTCGTCCACAAAAAATGAACAAATAAGGGGAGCTATTTATGTGTATAGTGTTCAGTATATGAGAATTGGTGAAGACAAAAATATGTGTATATATTTATAAAACGATTGTTTGATTAAAGAAAGAATAACACAAAAAGTATAAATATTTATATACGTGGAATAAAAATAAAAAATGGAAATTGTGTGTTGTATGGATTAATTGTTATCTGAGGTTAAATAACATATTAATATGGGAATAAACCATCTAAACAGCGTTTCGTTTGAGATTGGAAATGTACCTCAAAGAATGTAACAGTAGTTGAGGTAAAACATAGGATGTAAACAATATAGTAAAAAAATATATAACTTTATTATATACAATAATAAATTGATTAGCTCAAGAAAATAAAAATAAATATGAATTAATAAAATCTGATAAAGTCAATCACACTGCAATGGATACAAAATTGGATAAAAATGTATTATTTAAAAAGTTGGTACACAGCGAATTCAATAAGCTGTTCTGATAGGAATATAAGTTGATAAAGTGCTGGCAATATCCTATAAACAATATCAAAAGTATCAAAAAATGGCTTATGTAGGTTTTTTGTGAAATAGTTCGTAATTAAGTCTTTGATGAAAGCGGTGATTTCAATGCAGTACTTTAAATAATAATAACAGTGCCTGAATGAGGTATTAACTGTATTGGATTTCAAACCAGTTTACTAACGGTTTAGATCAAAGAAAACTTGTGATTCCGGGTCATAGATGTTGTTACCAAACAATAGTTATGATGTTCTGTTACCTGATTGGTTGTAAACGTTCAGCCTTTATATTGAAAGGTAATAGTCGTAGTATGTAGCAAAAAAGGTGTTAACAATAACTATTGCCTTCTTCTAGATGCGATCCAAACGCTAATAGTATTAGCTGGCGTGTCTTGAGAGGGGACAATGGTTTTCAAAGGCTTGTTAATTTTCCAATGTCTTGTTAGTTTTCCAAAGATCAGACAATCTGGGTAAGTTGGAGTCCGACCAAAGAGACAAGGTTCCACCTTCATAAGGTTTGTAAGGGTGCCGGTTTTTAGAATCTTTTGTTTTTAGAAACTTTTGTTTGCAAAAGTCCGGACGATCTGGATAATTTGAAATCTGCAAGAGAGGTAAGGTTCCACCTTCGTAAGGTTTGCAGAGGTGCCGGTTTTTTAAGGACTTCTGTTTTACAAATTCCAAACAATTTGGGTAAAACAGAATCCTCCCAAATTGCAAAAGTTCCACCTTTGTAAGGTTTGCAGTGGTGCCGGTTTCTATACAGAGTTGCTGTGCATGAAAGGAAGCTATGATAGCTTATTTGGGGAGTACCTTAACGTAGGTATTCAAAGTGACTTGATGGTGGATTTGGGCAAATCTACGCGTTTCGGCCGTGGCCTTTATCAAGATGCCCAAAATGTCCGTTGGTAGATCTTTTAAAGGATTAGGTAGTATCTTATTGGTGGGATGTAGTTCAGGCTTAGGCTATCATATCATTCCAAGGCTGTGCTTAATTATGTTTCAGGTGAGATTAATTGGTAATCGTAACATACAGTTTATTCTTGTTACTGAGAATACTTTTAAACATAATAAGCATAAGTATAATAAACAATAATTTCCTAAACATTCTCCGGATATATAAATCTAAAAACAGCTTATTAGCTGATGTTTGTGTTGAATACTGGGTGGAAAAATTTGTTTGAATATGTTTTACCACTTGAACGAAACTGGTGTTTTATTACATAAACCAGAATGTGTGTTTTAAATAAGCAGTCTCTAAGAGAAATATGTTAAGGGAAATTTGAAATATGTATCGTGTTTTTCATGTGTTCATGAACACTTTTTTTAAAAGATTCTAGACGAATATTTTTATTGGTGTCAAATATCGGAATTACTATGCGGGTTAGTTGTGATATTCAAAGTGTTTCTTAATCAGAATAAACTCCTTGATGATCTTATTTGTGTTTCTTTAAAACTCCAGTTGTGTATTGAATCTGGTTAGATGTATTAATCAAGAAGATTTTCGTCTACACAACTGCCGCTTACTAGAAATGTTTTTTTTTATTTGGACCATTCTCTGTAAACCCTAGAGATGGTTGTGCGTGAAAATTCCAATAGATCAGCAGTTTTTTAAATACTCAGACCAGCCCGTCTGGCACCAATAACCATGCAAGTCAAGATAGGCATTGCTACACGAACAATGCTCCATTTGCTCCATTATTTTTCGATGTTGCTTGTTCATGGAGCAATGCCTATCTTGACTTGCATGTTGGAACTGCCAGACATAATCTTCAGGAACAGAGCAGGCACCCAGAAAAACTGACTTTATAAGTTAGACCAGATAAAGATCACCACCAGCAAAATAGACCACATAAGGCCCAGGGCGCCATTCCGGTATAACCGTTGGGGAGCTGGTGAGTCTGATCTTGCAGCCACTAAGGAGCACAACAAAGTTATTTTTTGTTTCATTACTGGGATACAGCATGATAAAAATTGACACACTGATCATCAGCTGATGAGACTGTTACTTGTTTTCTTCATAACATTATATCAGTGCTATACAAAGGCATTTTCAACACATTTTAAACACCATTCATTGGATTATAGTTAACTGTTGCCATTTGTTTATATGAAAGTGGATATTCACTGCTGGAACATATTGGATACTAATTAACCAAAGCTGTTACTCACTGCTGTAACAAACTGAATACTAATTAATCAAGAATATTCAATACAGATCATACAGATTTAGAGACTACAAGCTTTCTCTCATTTTCCATATAAATCAGGAGACTTTTAACCCATTTTAAGCATTTTTAGGTTTTATTTATAGGCGATTTTTCTTAATATCTGTATTAATAAATATATGTTTTTTCTTTTCCAGATTGACCTTGCAACCTCTCCATGTAGTCCTGAGCAACTGGCAAAGATGGAGCCTGAGCCAGAATATCGTCCAGGTAAGGAGCTACCGCAATACCCTGCAGGCAAACCACGGCCAGCAGAGTTACCAGTACCTTGGTGCACCCTCGGGGTGCGGTAGCCAGTCCAAATGGAAGCGCAACAAACTGGTAGTGCTTGTCTAGGAAGCCAAACCGCTGGAAACGGTAGTGATCTCTGTGTATCAGAATGTGAAGGTATGCATCCTTCAGGTCTATTTTAGTTATAAACTGGTCCTTTTGGACCAGGGAAGGATGGATCTTATTATATCTATCTTCAAGGAGGGGACCCTTACAAACCTGTTGAGGCCCTTCAGGTCCAGAATGGGACGGAATATGCCCTCTTTCTTGGGGACCATGAAGAGATTGGAGTAGAGCCCTTTTCTAATCTCCGAGGAACCACAACGCCCATGGCCATGAGGTCATCCACACAGTGGAGTAGTGCCCCTTCTCTTTACTGGGTTTCCTGAAACTCTTGAGAGAAGGAAGCGGTCCATTTGGGGAAGGGACTGAAAGCTTATTCTGTCCCTGGACAAAGGATGTCCAGTAACTAAGGGTCCTTAATGGACTGAGCCTAGTCCTGAAACAGAGATAGTCTGCCCCCCACACAACCTGGTACCAGGTCGGGGGCGATCCCATCACTGGACCATTTTCAATATTATTTACTTAAAGGGACATGAAACCACCATTTTTTATTTCATGATTTAGACAGAGCATACAATTATAAACAACTTTCTAATTTACTTCTATTATCTATTTTGCTTCATTCTTTTGATATTCTTTGCTGAAAAGCATATCTAGATATGCTTAGTAGCTGCTAATTGGTAGCTGCACATAGATGCCTCCTCTGATTGGTTCACTGTGTGCATCGCTATTTCTTAATTTAAAGTATATCTAAAGAATGAAGCAAATTAGGTAATAGAAGTAAACTGGAATGTTGTTTAAAATTATAAGTATACTTATGCATTTGGCATTTTCGTTCAATGCCAAATGCAGACATAAGCGGACTTTCGTGATGTTTGGATCTTTTGGCTGAATTTCTTTTTGTGAAAGTGAAACACACTAAGATCTGGATTTGCACAGCTCTTAGTGTGCTTCACTTTCAGAAAAAAAAAATTGGCTCAGAAAAGATCAGAATATCACGAAAATCCGCCTACTTCCGCATTTGGAATTGAACGAAGATGCCAAGTGCACAAGTCTAAAGATACAATGTAGTTTTTTTTTTTATTAAAGAATCCTGTGAGCACAAGCACATATCCATACTAACAATTGTAGTTTAGTCCATGCTCATAAGTCTTAAAAAAATGTAATCTGCCAAAATAAGCCACATATAGACAAATTAACCTATTTTCTTTTCACTTTATACTCAGCAGCATATGCACCAGGGTGCAAGTAATGCTTTTAAAAAAACATCCTGGATAATGGCCTTGCACCCTAGTACCCATCACAGTCACCATACTGCCTGTCACTTGTCGCCTGCAGCCTGTTTTTATTTAACTGCAAGTAGCATTATGTCAGACTGTTGCTGAAAGCAATAAGTCCCAGAATTGTGCAATCTAAGGAGTGCAGAATTGTGTAGTCTAAGGAGTGGTTAAATGAGCATGCACACACAGAATTGTGTAGTCTAAGGAGTGGTTAAATGAGCATGCACATGCAGAATAGTGTAGTCTAAGGAGTGGTTAAATGAGCATGCACATGCAGAATTGTGTAGTCTAAGAAGTGGTTAAATGAGCATGCACATGCAGAATTGTGTAGTCTAAGGAGTGGTTAAATGAGCATGCACACACAGAATTGTGTAGTCTAAGGAGTGGTTAAATGAGCATGCACATGCAGAATTGTGTAGTCTAAGGAGTGGTTAAATGAGCATGCACATGCAGAATTGTGTAGTCTAAGGAGTGGTTAAATGAGCATGCACATGCAGAATTGTGTAGTCTAAGGAGTGGTTAAATGAGCATGCACATGCAGAATTGTGTAGTCTAAGGAGTGGTTAAATGAGCATGCACACGCAGAATTGTGTAGTCTAAGGAGTGGTTAAATGAGCATGCACATGCAGAATTGTGTAGTCTAACGAGTGGTTAAATGAGCATGCACACGCAGAATTGCGTAGTCTAAGGAGTGGTTAAATGAGCATGCACATGCAGAATTGTGTAGTCTAAGGAGTGGTTAAATGAGCATGCACATGCAGAATTGTGTAGTCTAACGAGTGGTTAAATGAGCATGCACACGCAGAATTGTGTAGTCTAAGGAGTGGTTAAATGAGCATGCACATGCAGAATTGTGTAGTCTAAGGAGTGGTTAAATGAGCATGCACATGCAGAATTGTGTAGTCTAAGGAGTGGTTAAATGAGCATGCACATGCAGAATTGTGTAGTCTAAGGAGTGGTTAAATGAGCATGCACATGCAGAATTGTGTAGTCTAAGGAGTGGTTAAATGAGCATGCACATGCAGAATTGTGTAGTCTAAGGAGTGGTTAAATGAGCATGCACACACAGAATTGTGTAGTCTAAGGAGTGGTTAAATGAGCATGCACACGCAGAATTGTGTAGTCTAAGGAGTGGTTAAATGAGCATGCACATGCAGAATTGTGTAGTCTAAGGAGTGGTTAAATGAGCATGCACACGCAGAATTGTGTAGTCTAAGGAGTGGTTAAATGAGCATGCACACGCAGAATTGTGTAGTCTAAGGAGTGGTTAAATGAGCATGCACATGCAGAATTGTGTAGTCTAAGGAATGGTTAAATGAGCATGCACACGCAGAATTGTGTAGTCTAAGGAGTGGTTAAATGAGCATGCACATGCAGAATTGTGTAGTCTAAGGAGTGGTTAAATGAGCATGCACATGCAGAATTGTGTAGTCTAAGGAGTGGTTAAATGAGCATGCACACGCAGAATTGTGTAGTCTAAGGAGTGGTTAAATGAGCATGCACATGCAGAATTGTGTAGTCTAAGGAGTGGTTAAATGAGCATGCACACGCAGAATTGTGTAGTCTAAGGAGTGGTTAAATGAGCATGCACATGCAGAATTGTGTAGTCTAAGGAGTGGTTAAATGAGCATGCACACGCAGAATTGTGTAGTCTAAGGAGTGGTTAAATGAGCATGCACATGCAGAATTGTGTAGTCTAAGCAGTGGTTAAATGAGCATGCACATGCAGAATTGTGTACTCTAAGCAATGGTTAAATGAGCATGCACACGCAGAATTGTGTAGTCTAAGCAGTGGTTAAATGATCATGCACACACAGAATTGTGTAGTCTAAGCAGTGGTTAAATGAGCATGCACATGCAGAATTGTGTAATCTAAGCAGTGGTTAAATGATCATGCACATGCAGAATTGTGTAATCTAAGCAGTGGTTAAATGTGCATGCACATGCAGAATTGTGTAGTCTAAGGAGTGGTTAAATGAGCATGCACACACAGAATTGTGTAGTCTAAGCAGTGGTTAAATGAGCATGCACATGCAGAATTGTGTAATCTAAGCAGTGGTTAAATGAGCATGCACATGCAGAATGGTGTACTCAGCTGGAGCAATACTAGGCAGACCTAGGGCGTGATCAAATATATGGCGCAGGTTTTGGCGCAAGCGTGGGAACCTGCGCCGTCTGTAATTTCACTTTGCACATCGGGGTATTACATAAACCCCGCCGGCGGTTCATAAAGTGCCGTAAGTCTGATAAACTAGTGATGTCCAGAAATGAGCGTAAATACAGATTTCTGGAGTCGCCAGTGACTTACAGCATTTTAGAAACTGCCGGCGCCTAAGAAAAGTAAAGTAAATAACAAATCTCCCATAAAAGTCTAACACACCTCCCAAAAATAAGCCCGACACGTAAAACCCCTATATCCGCAACCCCCCCTTTAATTTATACTTAGTTTATTTTTATTTTTTAAGTAGTGTTAGTTTTTTTTAAATTTAATAGTAAAGTTCGTATTTTGTAAATTAGGTAATTTTAGTTCATTTAGGGGGTGTTAGGTTAGGGGGGTTAGGTTTATTGCGTTGTGGGCTATGGCGGATTAGGGGTTAATAGACTTTATTAGTTATTGCGGTGGGAGGTTGCGGTTGACAGGTAGATAGACATTGCGCATGTGTTAGGTGTTAGTTTATTTTTGCAGGCATTTTCGGGAGTTACGGTGCTCCCATACTCAGCGCAAGGCTTGCTGCGGCTGCCTTTTATGGTGAGGTAAAAATGGAGTAAGATTTCTCCATTTTCGCCACGTAAGTCCTTGCGCTGGATATTGGACACCGATTTTCGACGCAGTTCTATGTTAGCTTATGGGAGTAATAATTGTGGGCGACGGGTGACATATACGCACGTAACTTGTATGCTACGCCGTATATGTAATACCAAAATCACGTAAAATCTGACGGCGGAGGATTTTGCGGGCGACGCTGCATATGTAATGGAGGCCCTAGTTTCCTGTAAGCCCTGATTTCCTTTCCCTTCCAAGCAACCTGCTATTCTGCTACTACTTTGTACATACTGTGCTCCCTGATTGGTGTTTATTGTTACCAGTTACACTGGTAGCAGCAGGATTTAGCAAAACTTTACTTGTTCATTGGTGTCAATCAACGCTGCTAAATGCTGCTGCTGCTCCTGATTGTGTAACTAGTAAAAATATACAGAGACAGCAAGGGTGTAAGTTAAGTACCACAATATGTAAAAAGACAGACGGCATGTGAGAGGAGAGCACAGGTGAGTATCACAATATGTAAAAAGACAGACGGCATGTGAGAGGAGAGCACAGGTGAGTATCACAATATGTAAAAAGACAGACGGCATGTGAGAGGAGAGCACAGGTGAGTATCACAGTATGTAAAAAGACAGACGGCATGTGAGAGGAGAGCACAGGTGAGTATCACAGTATGTAAAAAGACAGACGGCATGTGAGAGGAGAGCACAGGTGAGTGTCACAATATGTAAAAAGACAGACGGCATGTGAGAGGAGAGCACAGGTGAGTATCACAATATGTAAAAAGACAGACGGCATGTGAGAGGAGAGCACAGGTGAGTATCACAGTATGTAAAAAGACAGACGGCATGTGAGAGGAGAGCATAGGTGAGTATCACAATATGTAAAAAGACAGACGGCATGTGAGAGGAGAGCACAGGTGAGTATCACAATATGTAAAAAGACAGACGGCACGTGAGAGGATAGCACAGGTGAGTGCCACAATATGTAAAAAGACAGACGGCATGTGAGAGGAGAGCACAGGTGAGTATCACAATATGTAAAAAGACAGACGGCATGTGAGAGGAGAGCACAGGTGAGTATCACAATATGTAAAAAGACAGACGGCATGTGAGAGGAGACCACAGGTGAGTATCACAATATGTAAAAAGACAGACGGCATGTGAGAGGAGAGCACAGATGAATATCACAATATGTAAAAAGACAGACGGCATGTGAGAGGAGAGCACAGATGAATATCACAATATGTAAAAAGACAGACGGCATGTGAGAGGAGAGCACAGGTGATATCACAATATGTAAAAAGACAGACGGCACGTGAGAGGATAGCACAGGTGAGTGCCACAATATGTAAAAAGACAGACGGCATGTGAGAGGAGAGCACAGATGAATATCACAATATGTAAAAAGACAGACGGCATGTGAGAGGAGAGCACAGATGAATATCACAATATGTAAAAAGACAGGCGGCATGTGAGAGGAGAGCACAGGTGAGTATCACAATATGTAAAAAGACAGACGGCATGTGAGAGGAGAGCACAGGTGATATCACAATATGTAAAAAGACAGACGGCATGTGAGAGGAGAGCACAGGTGAGTATCACAATATGTAAAAAGACAGACGGCATGTGAGAGGAGAGCACAGGTGAGTATCACAGAATGTAAAAAGACAGGTGGCATGTGAGAGGAGAGCACAGGTGAGTATCACAATATGTAAAAAGACAGACGGCATGTGAGAGGAGAGCACAGGTGATATCACAATATGTAAAAAGACAGACGGCATGTGAGAGGAGAGCACAGGTGAGTGTCACAATATGTAAAAAGACAGACGGCTTGTGAGAGGAGAGCACAGGTGAGTATCACAGTATGTAAAAAGACAGGTGGCATGTGAGAGGAGACCACAGGTGAGTATCACAGTATGTAAAAAGACAGACGGCATGTGACAGGAGACCACAGGTGAGTATCACAATATGTAAAAAGACAGACGGCTTGTGAGAGGAGAGCACAGATGAATATCACAATATGTAAAAAGACAGGCGGCATGTGAGAGGAGAGCACAGGTGAGTATCACAATATGTAAAAAGACAGACGGCATGTGAGAGGAGAGCACAGGTGATATCACAATATGTAAAAAGACAGACGGCATGTGAGAGGAGAGCACAGGTGAGTATCACAATATGTAAAAAGACAGACGGCATGTGAGAGGAGAGCACAGGTGAGTGTCACAATATGTAAAAAGACAGACGGCTTGTGAGAGGAGAGCACAGGTGAGTATCACAGTATGTAAAAAGACAGGTGGCATGTGAGAGGAGACCACAGGTGAGTATCACAGTATGTAAAAAGACAGACGGCATGTGACAGGAGACCACAGGTGAGTATCACAATATGTAAAAAGACAGACGGCTTGTGAGAGGAGAGCACAGGTGAGTATCACAATATGTAAAAAGACAGACGGCATGTGAGAGGAGAGCACAGGTGAGTATCACAATATGTAAAAAGACAGACGGCATGTGAGAGGAGACCACAGGTGAGTATCACAATATGTAAAAAGACAGACGGCATGTGAGAGGAGAGCACAGATGAATATCACAATATGTAAAAAGACAGACGGCATGTGAGAGGAGAGCACAGATGAATATCACAATATGTAAAAAGACAGACGGCATGTGAAAGGAGAGCACAGGTGATATCACAATATGTAAAAAGACAGACGGCACGTGAGAGGATAGCACAGGTGAGTGCCACAATATGTAAAAAGACAGACGGCATGTGAGAGGAGAGCACAGATGAATATCACAATATGTAAAAAGACAGACGGCATGTGAGAGGAAAGCACAGATGAATATCACAATATGTAAAAGACAGGCGGCATGTGAGAGGAGAGCACAGGTGAGTATCACAATATGTAAAAAGACAGACGGCATGTGAGAGGAGAGCACAGGTGATATCACAATATGTAAAAAGACAGACGGCATGTGAGAGGAGAGCACAGGTGAGTATCACAATATGTAAAAAGACAGACGGCATGTGAGAGGAGAGCACAGGTGAGTATCACAGTATGTAAAAAGACAGGTGGCATGTGAGAGGAGAGCACAGGTGAGTATCACAATATGTAAAAAGACAGACGGCATGTGAGAGGAGAGCACAGGTGATATCACAATATGTAAAAAGACAGACGGCATGTGAGAGGAGAGCACAGGTGAGTATCACAATATGTAAAAAGACAGATGGCATGTGAGAGGAGAGCACAGGTGAGTGTCACAATATGTAAAAAGACAGACGGCTTGTGAGAGGAGAGCACAGGTGAGTATCACAGTATGTAAAAAGACAGGTGGCATGTGAGAGGAGACCACAGGTGAGTATCACAGTATGTAAAAAGACAGACGGCATGTGACAGGAGACCACAGGTGAGTATCACAATATGTAAAAAGACAGACGGCTTGTGAGAGGAGAGCACAGATGAATATCACAATATGTAAAAAGACAGGCGGCATGTGAGAGGAGAGCACAGGTGAGTATCACAATATGTAAAAAGACAGACGGCATGTGAGAGGAGAGCACAGGTGATATCACAATATGTAAAAAGACAGACGGCATGTGAGAGGAGAGCACAGGTGAGTATCACAATATGTAAAAAGACAGACGGCATGTGAGAGGAGAGCACAGGTGAGTGTCACAATATGTAAAAAGACAGACGGCTTGTGAGAGGAGAGCACAGGTGAGTATCACAGTATGTAAAAAGACAGGTGGCATGTGAGAGGAGAGCACAGGTGAGTATCACAATATGTAAAAAGACAGACGGCATGTGAGAGGAGAGCACAGGTGAGTGTCACAATATGTAAAAAGACAGACGGCTTGTGAGAGGAGACCACAGGTGAGTATCACAGTATGTAAAAAGACAGACGGCTTGTGAGAGGAGAGCACAGGTGAGTATCACAATATGTAAAAAGACAGACGGCATGTGAGAGGAGAGCACAGGTGAGTATCACAGTATGTAAAAAGACAGACGGCACGTGAGAGGAGAGCACAGGTGAGTATCACAATATGTAAAAAGACAGACGGCATGTGAGAGGAGACCACAGGTGAGTATCACAGTATGTAAAAAGACAGACGGCATGTGAGAGGAGAGCACAGGTGAGTATCCCAATATGTAAAAAGACAGACGGCATGTGAGAGGAGAGCACAGGTGAGTGTCACAATATATAAAAAGACAGACGGCATGTGAGAGGAGAGCACAGCTGAGTATCACAATATGTAAAAAGACAGGTGGCATGTGAGAGGAGAGCACAGGTGATATCACAATATGTAAAAAGACAGACGGCATGTGAGAGGAGAGCACAGGTGAGTATCACAGTATGCAAAAAGACAGACGGCATGTGAGAGGAGAGCACAGGTGAGTATCACAATATGTAAAAAGACAGACGGCTTGTGAGAGGAGAGCACAGGTGAGTATCACAATATGTAAAAAGACAGACGGCATGTGAGAGGAGAGCACAGCTGAGTATCACAATATGTAAAAAGACAGACGGCACGTGAGAGGATAGCACAGGTGAGTGCTACAATATGTAAAAAGACAGACGGCATGTGAGAGGAGAGCACAGGTGAGTATCACAATATGTAAAAAGACAGACGGCATGTGAGAGGAGAGCACAGGTGAGTGTCACAATATGTAAAAAGACAGACGGCATGTGAGAGGAGAGCACAGGTGAGTACCACAGTATGTAAAAAGACAGCAGCATGTTAGAGGAGAGCACAGGTGAGTACCACATTATGTAAAAAGACAGACGGCACGTGAGAGGATAGCACAGGTGAGTGCCACAATATGTAAAAAGACAGACGGCATGTGAGAGGAGAGCACAGGTGAGTATCACAATATGTAAAAAGACAGACGGCATGTGAGAGGAGAGCACAGGTGAGTATCACAATATGTAAAAAGACAGACGGCATGTGAGAGGAGAGCACAGGTGAGTATCACAATATGTAAAAAGACAGACGGCATGTGAGAGGAGAGCACAGGTGAGTATCACAATATGTAAAAAGACAGGTGGCATGTGAGAGGAGAGCACAGGTGAGTATCACAGTATGTAAAAAGACAGACGGCATGTGAGAGGAGAGCACAGGTGAGTATCACAGTATGTAAAAAGACAGACGGCATGTGAGAGGAGAGCACAGGTGAGTATCCCAATATGTAAAAAGACAGACGGCATGTGAGAGGAGAGCACAGGTGAGTATCACAGTATGTAAAAAGACAGACGGCATGTGAGAGGAGAGCACAGCTGAGTACCACAATATGTAAAAAGACAGGCGGCATGTGAGAGGAGAGCACAGGTGATATCACAGTATGTTAAAAGACAGACGGCATGTGAGAGGAGAGCACAGGTAAGTATCACAATATGTAAAAAGACAGATGGCTTGTGAGAGGAGAGCACAGGTGAGTATCACAATATGTAAAAAGACAGACGGCATGTGAGAGGAGAGCACAGGTGAGTATCACAATATGTAAAAAGACAGGTGGCATGTGAGAGGAGAGCACAGGTGATATCACAATATGTAAAAAGACAGACGGCATGTGAGAGGAGAGCACAGGTGAGTATCACAATATGTAAAAAGACAGACGGCATGTGAGAGGAGAGCACAGGTGAGTGTCACAATATGTAAAAAGACAGACGGCTTGTGAGAGGAGAGCACAGGTGAGTATCACAGTATGTAAAAAGACAGACGGCATGTGAGAGGAGAGCACAGATGAATATCACAATATGTAAAAAGACAGGTGGCATGTGAGAGGAGAGCACAGGTGAGTATCACAGTATGTAAAAAGACAGGTGGCATGTGAGAGGAGAGCACCGGTGAGTATCACAGTATGTAAAAAGACAGGTGGCATGTGAGAGGAGAGCACAGGTGAGTATCACAGTATGTAAAAAGACAGGTGGCACGTGAGAGGAGAGCACCGGTGAGTATCACAATATGTAAAAAGACAGACGGCATGTGACAGGAGACCACAGGTGAGTATCACAGTATGTAAAAAGACAGACGGCATGTGACAGGAGACCACAGGTGAGTATCACAATATGTAAAAAGACAGACGGCTTGTGAGAGGAGAGCACAGGTGAGTATCACAATATGTAAAAAGACAGACGGCATGTGAGAGGAGAGCACAGGTGAGTATCACAGTATGTAAAAAGACAGACGGCATGTGAGAGGAGACCACAGGTGAGTATCACAGTATGTAAAAAGACAGACGGCATGTGAGAGGAGAGCACAGGTGAGTGTCACAATATGTAAAAAGACAGACGGCATGTGAGAGGAGAGCACAGCTGAGTATCACAATATTACATTCAAAAAAGTTAGCTATAGAAACTAACAGAAAAAAGATACTAGGTAAGCACTCAAATGACCCCCAATTTACTGGAGTTGGAAAAAGAATCACACAAGTTAAAACATAAATCTTTATTAGAATTTATTTAAAATATGGGTTAGTTAAAACTAAAATGCTGGTCTGATATTCCCAGTACAGAGACTGGATATTGTGTTTGGAACCAATTATTATAATACTGTCTGTTGGCAGATTAGAGGACCCACGGCTAGGATTGTCAGTCACTTGTAAATTTAAATTAGGGTCAGTGGAGTGAAATTAAAGTAGAGTATACTCTCTACACAAGCAGCACCCATTCATTCCTTGTGCAGCGTGGTTATTAATGTAATTCATCACAAAAAGAACGTGATAATGGCTACGTGTATTTAGAACATAGGTAAAATGAGGCAATAGAGTAAAAAATGTAAAATTACAAAATTATTATTGTAGCATATGTTTGGCTACATATCATTTGTCTAAATATAGTTATATAGTAAGCATTATAGTACCTTTCAAGCACACTTCAGCCTGTATTAGTAGTGAGAGAATACCCCTTTGTAGGTTGGATAAAGTGATAGATTTGCACAATTCACCTTGGTAAATTGCTTTGTGGTAATAATCCTAACAGTTATCACTGTATGTCTACAATCAACATGGGGTTACTATTATAGTAACCATCACCTGCTGGTGAACTCATCGATCAAACTAACTGTACTTTAAAAAGGGTAAATAATTAGTACTGAAGATTGACAGTAATACTGCCTATATCATAATTATTTCAGTAGTTTTGGCTTCAATAAGTAATATTTATAAAGTAATATTTTGAGCAGTACATATCATACTAATGTATTCATGTATATTGCAAAAAAATTACTAATAATGTAATAAAATCATTACTGGTACGTTAGTAAATATGATTGAGAATATCCACTAAATTAATTGTGGCTGGTAACTGTCTTGGATAGGATTCCTCAATATATATAGATGGAAATTGCAGGACTTAATAGTGCTTGGTGTAAACTTTGTAGAGACCTAGAATAGCTTGACTGACCCACTGATAGACCCTAATTGATAATCAAACTTGTTGGAGCACAACAGGTAAAACAATTTTATTGTCTTCCACTTCAAAGGCTGACATTCTGCCTGTATGAGAATTGTATATCAGCTGTAATTCTATCATGCCCCTGAATACTTTGTGACATGTATTACATAGCCTATGGTTCGTTAGACTGAACGATACTTAGTATCCATGCAGTGTTTGTGTACTTGGGACTCTGCCAATTCTGCCGTATATTCACATTATGTGTCAAAATCAAAATGTATCTAGTACTGTGTTCGCTGCTATTGGCAGTCTCAAAATACTAAGTAAAAAGACTTAATTATCAGAGATCCCCTCAGTATCAGATTCCCTGTAAGTCTCTTTCAGCGTCTGAGTAGTGTGAGACACTGCCGGTTGTGACACTCATTCTTATGTAGTATTAATAGCTAAACATACTAAATCCTCTGCCCTGCTGCTTCATTGCAGCTTTTATTCGAATATTAAATAGTTAAATACCTATATTAGCAAAGGACTTGAAGTATGGCTTAGCAATGAGTGTTGGCAATTCTGTAGCGTTCTTATATGCAGATCGCTGCCATTTTGAACACACTGTGTTCTATGATATAATTTGCTCGAGCTTTCAATGCTGTATTGTTTGCTTAATTACATGCAGTCTCGAGTGAACTATTAAAATATTGGTTTCACCAGTTAAGCTATATAGGTTCCAGTTTAACAAATTATTCCCAGCAAGTATTTGTTAAAAACTACTCTGAGCTCCCATGAGCTCCCCCTTCCTCCCTTGACATGTTTCGCCGGGTTCCCGGCTTTATCAAAAGGCAGGGCGCCGCGGGAAACGCGGCTATTTATGAATCTAGTTCCTCCTCCTTCAAATTAATGTGACCAATTGGAATCCTCCAAAATCGTGCCTATGTGAAGGAGGAATTACATTGAGGCAAAACTTTTTCAGTTCAAACATGATGTTATAATTCTATACTAGTGGTTTACTGAGTAAAAATTTGTTTTGTATTTAGAAACCACTAATTTAAATGAATTTTTAAAATATTGCTCCTTTCTCTTGCATGTTAGATACAAGTGATTAATCTATCTGATATTTTTGTAATCACTGTATTAATGCCCTAGAAATATGTGTTATCATAAATATACATACAAGATGATCTGGGACCTTGTTTATCTCAGACATTAGTATTTAATATTATCCTGTCTCCAAAGAATTTTATAGTGCTAATAGTGATACTACTGAAATCGAGTGTACTAATAATTTTTACTCTGACAACTCTCATGTCAGACTCTAATTGTGGTGTAACTATTATCCATAGGGTGTATCAATTCAATTGTGTACATGATTTATGAATAATTGATTGCTCCAAATATAATGTTGTGAATATATAATATAAATGGATTAATTTATTAAAGTGCAAATTTTACTTCTAGTGAATTTAATTCTTTATTCTGCACAGGTGGTGCTCTGTACTTTTTACCATAAATGATTTAAAAATAAAATAAGTTTATTCTGTGTTGTGTGTAAGTGAGGTTTGTGCAATTAATATAACTCAATAAAAATCGTGAAAACTCAAAGTGAAAAAACAAGTGATGATGGAGAACTTGATAATCATAAAGAGGTTGTTTTTCTTTATATCAGATAAAAGATAAAAAATAAACATTTTTATGTAAGGGTGAAGTCTTATAGATAATTCCAGTTTGAGTATAGAATTCTGATGTCAATTCCCTTATATCCCTATACATATATATATATACATACACACATGTATATACATATACATATATATATATATACATGTCTATGTCATCTCGTATGTGTACACACTTCCTTAAAACTAGTTCTTGGAAAAGAACAATAGTTCTTTTATTTTTTCTATAGATAAGTTAAAAAATTATTGTTTTCATTTAATCCATAAGGTTGTAAAGAATTGAGAAGATAGATCCAGCGGCTCTCTGCTCGCAGAAGTTGTTGTTCCATGTCACCTCCTCTGATTCCAAGTTTTACTGTTTCTATTCCAAAACAGTGGAATTCAGAGGTCTTGGATCTATGTTTTTTGTGGAAATGGGATGCAACTGATGTGATGATTTTCTTATCCTTTAAATCTTTGTCAGCATTTCTGATGTTGCTTAGATGTTCCAACATCCTGGTCCTGAATTTTCGTGTAGTCATACCGACATAGACTTTATTGCAATTACAGGTTATCCCATAGATTATGGATTCTGTGTTGCAATTAATGTGAGAATTGATGGTATGAGTGTGATTGAATCTATCTTTTATAGATTTTAATGGTAGCAGATGTTGACATACTGAACAATTTCTGCACTTGAAGTTTCCTAGTGCAATTGGATTTGTTTTGCGTTTCCTCTTTTCAAAGTGGCTGGGGCTTAGGAGATCTTTGAGGTTATTAGATCTTCTGTACCCCACTTGAATTCTGTCTCCAACAATATCCTTCAGCATCGGATCTGCTTGGAGTATTCCCAGATGTTTGTTGAAGATATTAACTACCTCTTTCACTTGTGGTGAATAGGTTACAATGATTCTGGTGGTATCATCTTTAGCCTTTTTGTTTTTATACAGAAGTTGCTTTCTATCAGTATTTTCAGCTCTTCGTCTAGCTTTTTTTATCAGTCGATTGCTGTACCCTCTTGCTCGTAATCTGGTTTGCAGTTCCATTGCTCTCTTTTTGTATAGTTTTGGATCTGAGCAATTCCTTTTCATTCGTAAAAATTCTCCGGTTGGAAGAGATCTTACGGTATGGGGGCAATGAGCACTATCTGAATGTAAAAGGCTATTGGTGGCTGTTTCTTTTCGATAAACATCTGTGATAACTTCTCCATCATGATTCTTAATAATTTTCAGATCTAGGAAAGTTATACTTTCTTTGCTAAGCTCCCACGTGAGTTTGATGTTATAGATATTTGTGTTTAAGATCATAAGGAATTTGTCTAGTTTGCTTTGGGGGCCCTCCCAGATAAAGAATACATCATCAATGTATCTTATCCATAGCGGGATGTGCTCAACAAATGTGGCATTGGCATCTGAAAAGACGACATGTTGCTCCCACCAGCAAACAATACAGCATTGAAAGCTCGAGCAAATTATATCATAGAACACAGTGTGTTCAAAATGGCAGCGATCTGCATATAAGAACGCTACAGAATTGCCAACACTCATTGCTAAGCCATACTTCAAGTCCTTTGCTAATATAGGTATTTAACTATTTAATATTCGAATAAAAGCTGCAATGAAGCAGCAGGGCAGAGGATTTAGTATGTTTAGCTATTAATACTACATAAGAATGAGTGTCACAACCGGCAGTGTCTCACACTACTCAGACGCTGAAAGAGACTTACAGGAAATCTGATACTGAGGGGATCTCTGATAATTAAGTCTTTTTACTTAGTATTTTGAGACTGCCAATAGCAGCGAACACAGTACTAGATACATTTTGATTTTGACACATAATGTGAATATACGGCAGAATTGGCAGAGTCCCAAGTACACAAACACTGCATGGATACTAAGTATCGTTCAGTCTAACGAACCATAGGCTATGTAATACATGTCACAAAGTATTCAGGGGCATGATAGAATTACAGCTGATATACAATTCTCATACAGGCAGAATGTCAGCCTTTGAAGTGGAAGACAATAAAATTGTTTTACCTGTTGTGCTCCAACAAGTTTGATTATCAATTAGGGTCTATCAGTGGGTCAGTCAAGCTATTCTAGGTCTCTACAAAGTTTACACCAAGCACTATTAAGTCCTGCAATTTCCATCTATATATATTGAGGAATCCTATCCAAGACAGTTACCAGCCACAATTAATTTAGTGGATATTCTCAATCATATTTACTAACGTACCAGTAATGATTTTATTACATTATTAGTAATTTTTTTGCAATATACATGAATACATTAGTATGATATGTACTGCTCAAAATATTACTTTATAAATATTACTTATTGAAGCCAAAACTACTGAAATAATTATGATATAGGCAGTATTACTGTCAATCTTCAGTACTAATTATTTACCCTTTTTAAAGTACAGTTAGTTTGATCGATGAGTTCACCAGCAGGTGATGGTTACTATAATATTAACCCCATGTTGATTGTAGACATACAGTGATAACTGTTAGGATTATTACCACAAAGCAATTTACCAAGGTGAATTGTGCAAATCTATCACTTTATCCAACCTACAAAGGGGTATTCTCTCACTACTAATACAGGCTGAAGTGTGCTTGAAAGGTACTATAATGCTTACTATATAACTATATTTAGACAAATGATATGTAGCCAAACATATGCTACAATAATAATTTTGTAATTTTACATTTTTTACTCTATTGCCTCATTTTACCTATGTTCTAAATACACGTAGCCATTATCACGTTCTTTTTGTGATGAATTACATTAATAACCACGCTGCACAAGGAATGAATGGGTGCTGCTTGTGTAGAGAGTATACTCTACTTTAATTTCACTCCACTGACCCTAATTTAAATTTACAAGTGACTGACAATCCTAGCCGTGGGTCCTCTAATCTGCCAACAGACAGTATTATAATAATTGGTTCCAAACACAATATCCAGTCTCTGTACTGGGAATATCAGACCAGCATTTTAGTTTTAACTAACCCATATTTTAAATAAATTCTAATAAAGATTTATGTTTTAACGTGTGTGATTCTTTTTCCAACTCCAGTAAATTGGGGGTCATTTGAGTGCTTACCTAGTATCTTTTTTCTGTTAGTTTCTATAGCTAACTTTTTTGAATGTAACTTTGTTGATACATAGCACCTAACCACATTAACTGTAAAATATTAAGGCCATTGACCTTATTACAGAACGGTAAAAGACCCAATGCAAAATCTATGAGTGGTGCCATCTATTCTATCTGAATCTAAAGAGTATCACAATATGTAAAAAGACAGGTGGCATGTGAGAGGAGAGCACAGGTGATATCACAATATGTAAAAAGACAGACGGCATGTGAGAGGAGAGCACAGGTGAGTATCACAATATGTAAAAAGACAGACGGCATGTGAGAGGAGAGCACAGGTGAGTGTCACAATATGTAAAAAGACAGACGGCATGTGAGAGGAGAGCACAGCTGAGTATCACAATATGTAAAAAGACAGGTGGCATGTGAGAGGAGAGCACAGGTGATATCACAATATGTAAAAAGACAGACGGCATGTGAGAGGAGAGCACAGGTGAGTATCACAATATGTAAAAAGACAGACGGCATGTGAGAGGAGAGCACAGGTGAGTGTCACAATATGTAAAAAGACAGACGGCTTGTGAGAGGAGAGCACAGGTGAGTATCACAGTATGTAAAAAGACAGTTGGCATGTGAGAGGAGAGCACAGGTGAGTATCACAGTATGTAAAAAGACAGGTGGCATGTGAGAGGAGAGCACAGGTGAGTATCACAGTATGTAAAAAGACAGACGGCACGTGAGAGGAGAGCACCGGTGAGTATCACAATATGTAAAAAGACAGACGGCATGTGACAGGAGACCACAGGTGAGTATCACAGTATGTAAAAAGACAGACGGCATGTGACAGGAGACCACAGGTGAGTATCACAATATGTAAAAAGACAGACGGCTTGTGAGAGGAGAGCACAGGTGAGTATCACAATATGTAAAAAGACAGACGGCACGTGAGAGGAGAGCACAGGTGAGTATCACAATATGTAAAAAGACAGACGGCATGTGAGAGGAGACCACAGGTGAGTATCACAGTATGTAAAAAGACAGACGGCATGTGAGAGGAGAGCACAGGTGAGTATCCCAATATGTAAAAAGACAGACGGCATGTGAGAGGAGAGCACAGGTGAGTGTCACAATATGTAAAAAGACAGACGGCATGTGAGAGGAGAGCACAGCTGAGTATCACAATATGTAAAAAGACAGGTGGCATGTGAGAGGAGAGCACAGGTGATATCACAATATGTAAAAAGACAGACGGCATGTGAGAGGAGAGCACAGGTGAGTATCACAGTATGTAAAAAGACAGACGGCATGTGAGAGGAGAGCACAGGTGAGTATCACAATATGTAAAAAGACAGACGGCTTGTGAGAGGAGAGCACAGCTGAGTATCACAATATGTAAAAAGACAGACGGCACGTGAGAGGATAGCACAGGTGAGTGCCACAATATGTAAAAAGACAGACGGCATGTGAGAGGAGAGCACAGGTGAGTATCACAATATGTAAAAAGACAGACGGCATGTGAGAGGAGAGCACAGGTGAGTGTCACAATATGTAAAAAGACAGACGGCATGTGAGAGGAGAGCACAGGTGAGTACCACAGTATGTAAAAAGACAGCAGCATGTTAGAGGAGAGCACAGGTGAGTACCACATTATGTAAAAAGACAGACGGCACGTGAGAGGATAGCACAGGTGAGTGCCACAATATGTAAAAAGACAGACGGCATGTGAGAGGAGAGCACAGGTGAGTATCACAATATGTAAAAAGACAGACGGCATGTGAGAGGAGAGCACAGGTGAGTATCACATTATGTAAAAAGACAGACGGCATGTGAGAGGAGAGCACAGGTGAGTATCACAATATGTAAAAAGACAAACGGCATGTGAGAGGAGAGCACAGGTGAGTATCACAATATGTAAAAAGACAGACGGCATGTGAGAGGAGAGCACAGGTGAGTACCACAATATGTAAAAAGACAGACGGCATGTGAGAGGAGAGCACAGGTGAGTATCACAATATGTAAAAAGACAGACGGCATGTGAGAGGAGAGCACAGGTGAGTATCCCAATATGTAAAAAGACAGACGGCATGTGAGAGGAGAGCACAGGTGAGTATCACAGTATGTAAAAAGACAGACGGCATGTGAGAGGAGAGCACAGGTAAGTATCACAATATGTAAAAAGACAGACGGCTTGTGAGAGGAGAGCACAGGTGAGTATCACAATATGTAAAAAGACAGACGGCTTGTGAGAGGAGACCACAGGTGAGTATCACAATATGTAAAAAGACAGACGGCATGTGAGAGGAGAGCACAGGTGAGTATCACAATATGTAAAAAGACAGGTGGCATGTGAGAGGAGAGCACAGGTGAGTATCACAATATGTAAAAAGACAGACGGCATGTGAGAGGAGAGCACAGGTGAGTACCACAATATGTAAAAAGACAGACGGCATGTGAGAGGAGAGCACAGGTGAGTATCACAATATGTAAAAAGACAGACGGCATGTGAGAGGAGAGCACAGGTGAGTATCACAATATGTAAAAAGACAGACGGCATGTGAGAGGAGAGCACAGGTGAGTGTCACAATATGTAAAAAGACAGACGGCTTGTGAGAGGAGACCAC
Source organism: Bombina bombina (assembly GCF_027579735.1). NCBI lineage: Eukaryota > Metazoa > Chordata > Amphibia > Anura > Bombinatoridae > Bombina > Bombina bombina. Next base: position 988,423,604 of record NC_069501.1, read on the forward strand.
AGGTGAGTATCACAATATGTAAAAAGACAGACGGCATGTGAGAGGAGAGCACAGGTGAGTGCCACAATATGTAAAAAGACAGACGGCATGTGAGAGGAGAGCACAGGTGAGTATCACAATATGTAAAAAGACAGACGGCATGTGAGAGGAGAGCACAGATGAATATCACAATATGTAAAAAGACAGACGGCACGTGAGAGGAGAGCACAGGTGAGTATCACAGTATGTAAAAAGACAGACGGCATGTGAGAGGAGAGCACAGGTGAGTACCACAGTATGTAAAAAGACAGCAGCATGTTAGAGGAGAGCTCAGGTGAGTACCACATTATGTAAAAAGAAAGGCGGCATGCAGGAGGAGTGCACAGGTGAGTTTTAGGCATTAATGTGGATAATTTGGAGAATGGCATCCCTGATTAAGGCATTTGCCAACCTTAGGGATTGGATATGTTTCTGGATCTCCTCTAGAGGAGTTTTGACAGTAATCAGATCTGCTAAAGATTCAAACTTCTCACTTATCAACATATCAACATCTTGATAAAGGCTTATACAGCTGAAACGCATAGACGTCTGTATTCGATTGCTCCTGCTACATTGAATTTACTCCCAGGACCGACTCTTTCTACGTGTAAAGCAAACACATACTGAGCCGGTAGGAGTCCTCACCTCTCAAAGAATCCAAGGTTTGAAATAGTGCGCGCACTTCAACGGTCATAATTGGCTGAACCTTTCTACATCAACATTATACAGAGGAGGCGTGTGAAGCAAGCAAGGACGCTGCAGAATCAAAGTGAGTAACAATCTCTCTTGTTGTTGCCGAATTTCACACACGCTGCCACAAACCCCTGAAGACAACAAAACATTGCTTATTGGTGTATATATTGAAGATTTGACACCTTATTCCATATGGCTAAAGTTTGACATAGACTTACACTTGCACAGACTTTTATATCAAGTGAACTCCTCCTTATCAAAATGCTTATGTATCGGATTTAACAAACATTTCTGTATACAATTGGCAATTTTGTAACTTACAAACCCAAAGGATTTTACAAGTTTCCAAATCAGCATTAAACCCCACTTTTTGTTGCCGATTTCAACTGTTGGAACATTATATTAATTGCAACTGGGGCCGTGACATATCAAAGCCACATTAAGATCCACTGCATTGAATCAGCATTTTTAATCGTATTTGCATTGTTATATGAATTCTATTTGCTGACAAATCTATTATTATTTTTATTTCTTTGTACACACCGGTGTGAATGTATATTTTAATCTGATTGTGATTGATTTATTAAATCTATATATATTTTTACTAATTGATTGATCCGTATTGTAAATTCATTAAATTGTGCCCTTTTACTGTTCTACCAGCAAATCAAACCTTCATTGAGTACAGTATAATACTGCAGCTATAGATTATAGTGTATTTTAAGAGTGGTAAATACACATTTCCTATTTTTAACAACATCCATCAATTTTATCTCGCAAATTGCATTTTTTCTTGCATATTAAATTATTTACCAACATACCCACCCACAGTCCTACATGCAGTCAGCCTTCGGCGCCACTGACATTCTGTTGTCTATTTAAAGATTTGAACTTGGCAGCACCCATTACGGCAGCTATTTCGACCGCCGGTTATAACAGGGAGCCCAACTGCAGGAACGCCCTTCTTAGGTATCCTTCAAGCTTTCTGTCTAGAGGATCATTAAAGGAAGTTCTATCATCAAGCGGAATAGTAGTGCACTTAGCCAACGTGGATATGGCGCCATCAACTTTACAGTCACTATTCCATACCTTCGCCTGAGAAGCGGGAACAGGAAACAATTTCTTAAAAGAAACCGAAAGGGTAAAGGGAAGCGTTGGTTTCTCCCATTCCTTGGAGATGATCTCCCCTATAATAGGGTTTACAGGAGATACCTCAGGAGCCCGGGGTCTAGATCTAAACACTGATTCAAGTCTCTGAACTTGATCCTCCTTGGGCAGCATCGCAGCCGGAATCCCCAGGGTAGAAGAACCCTCTTAAGCAGGAGCCTAAGCCGCTCCACATTGAACCTAATTGTACCCTCCTCAGAGTCCCCTTCCAACTTTTCTTCAGAAGGGTCAGAGTAAGGAAGTTCGCCTTCAGAGCTGACTATGGGTTCGTCATCAGAAGGTTGCCCATAACTGTCTGTTGTGGCCTCTGCTAAAGCATTTGGGCTACGTGCAGTAGAACAATGTTTACTCTTTCTTTTCCTTTTCCCTACTACTGCTTACAACCTTACAACCTCTGATCCGGCTGAGCTGCATTGCTACAGCTCTCCCATGGGTCTGTTGCTTAGTGGATCTGAAAAGGAAATGGTATGAAAGTGCCATCTACATCGGGAAGCTACAACTCCGCCCACCGCTACAGCTTGTATCAGCAAAGGCCTCCAGATTGTATTGGTGATAAAACTCCACAAAGACGGTATCGCCCTCGGGATGAGTCGGCACCTAAAATGTATTGAGTGACCGGAGAAATGGTATTGAATCAAGTGCGGCTGTATGTATCACAAACAATATTGCGGGTCACAATGGTGTTATGGCATTCAACTAGGACTGTATAATTTGACTGTGTCCTGTATAACAGCTTTCGGAAAGTGCCGCCTGTTGCGAACTAGGGGACATAAATGTGCACAGTCTAATATAACCACAGAGACATGGCCTTACACCTCCTCTCTATTAGACAAGTTGCCATGAGAAAGGGGAGAACTTACCCATGTTAAGTCTGTAATTTAGTGTGAGTCACACCACATTACCAGACAGGAGATTTAGGTTAAAGGGACATTATACATTTGATTTTTCTTTGCATATATGTTTTGTAGATGATCCATTTATATAGCCCAAAAATTTATAGTTTTGCTTATTTTTAAATAACATTGCTCTGATTTCAGACTCCTAACCAAGCCCCAAACTGTTAGGAGAATACCAAGGAATACTTACTCCAGCTTGCTCCTGTTTGTGTAAAGAGTCTTTTCACATGCAAAGGAAGGGGGAGGGGGAGTGTCTGATATTTCCCACTTGCAGTGGGTGTTCCAGTTACCTTTTCAACAGAGCTAAATTGGAAGATAATAAGTACGTTTTTAAAAGGTTTTATACTGGATTTTTATATCAGTATCTGTGCATATTATTTTTTTATTTATGAAAATTGTGTATACTGTCCCTTTAAGGAACTGGAAAGAGGCGTGGGAGTCGACCATTATTAAATATGCCAATACTCTACTGAGATTTATATGGCTATATCATCCCTGACTCTCAATGAAAGCCAAATCCATGTTAAAAACTTAATGTCTTATTTTTTTACAGAGCACCTGTCTCTGCCTACCTCCATGACACGATGCAAATAACTACTGGGAGGGTAGGGGAAGTGGGAGGGATATTTAATGCTTTGTTTAGAGTGTCTATGCCTCCTCCAGGTGGCCAGGTCGAGTAATTTCCATAGGTTATGAATGTTCTCGTGGACTCTCACTGCCATTAGAAGGAAATGGGTGAGAGTAGAACATGATATAATGAACAATAAATATCTTGGGTCATTGTGTTGGGTACAGTCTAAGACAAAACCTCTTAGCCTGAAAACAAATGATTAAATTATATGGGAAACTTTAGTGATAAAAAAAATTCAGGTTGAATTCCCACATATTTAATCTAAAAATTATCTGCTCACAGCAATATTGGAAAATTCCTGCCATGTCTTGGTTGCATAGGTCAAGTCTATCTAACAAGGCATAGAGATATACTGATTCGCCACTTGGGAAATGAAAACCATTTATACTACCAATATGAACTGGGAAAAAACTATTTTGAATTTGCTACTTATTGGCACCCATACTTTCAAGTGCAGTCATACACTGGGAGACAAGGCTAAGAGAAATCTTCCTTGGCCTTTAACTAACTGTGAAAAATCCCATACCATTAGTCACCTATCTGTTATATACACTTATCTTCAGCAATCTAAGGTATCAAATGGATTTTTTGTTTAAAATTATAGCCAATCAACCTATTCACAATTCAACGAAATACAAAAAGCAATTACTTTTAATGTATAATCTTAGGATATAAATACTTCAATTGCAATATTTATTTTAATATGAATATTGTTTATTGTAGTTATAGTCTTTTATATTATTTATTCACTTTTTGTATTTTTTTCACAACCCTTTGTTACTGTGGGCCCGATTATTTAAAATTCAAATGGGTAGACTTCATTAAGTTCTCTAAAAAAGGGGAAATGAACCTGGAATACCCAGAAAATGTCAAGCTGTCTCCCACAGAAAGCGATGATGCTCTCTGGAATGCTGAATCTTGCAGAAGAGAGTCAATGTCAAAGGAGCACCTAGATTCCATCAGGCTTTTCATTAGCAGTACACCTGAACTGCTCTTCAAGTGCAAAAGTTTGTAAACTGTGCCAACAAAATTATTATTATTTCATTTGTAATGCAGTGCTTAGTAGCTGATATATGTTATGAGTTTAATGTCCCCTTAACATAAATGGTCATACAGACTCTTTATAGGTATCAGCTACTAAAAGAACCAGACCAGAGGTACGGAAAGGACATAAACTCTTTCAGAGACTCAAATGGCATTCTGTTGGATAGTGTAAAGTCCCTCCATACGCAGTGTTCTCCCCAGCACCTGTCTGATTTTACTAACCACCCCGGCTAAAATCAATTTTAAGCAAAAATTAGCTAATATTTAAAAATTTAAATTTTTATTTATCATTAAAAACATTTATGTTAAATTATGCAATTAATTTATGCTTTGGATATCAGAAAATGATGTAATATTGGAAAATATTATACTGCCCCCATTCGGCTACTTTATAATACTACCCAAGCAACATTTTCTGTGGAGAGCACTGATACCATTGAAAGAAATACTTTGCAAAATTATTTAATTTAAAAAACAAACCAAAAAATAATCTTCTTTCAAGTTGGAGATTGGTACTTTTCACACATTCCTTATTTGTTTGTCACTCACTAAGAACGCCAATCTGCAATTATATATTAGATTCTCACCAAGAGCATATAAAAAGTGTAAACTTGTGGGTTTAACTGCAAATATATATTATAAATCTCTTAAAAACATTGCATCCGTGTGTCCCACTAGAATTATTTAGTCCCTTATATTCAAAACCTTTCTGCTCAGGAGAGATATTCTAAAATGATCCTTCAGCACTGCAAGATCTCTAGTGAAATTTTCAAAAGGCAGATTTTGCTTTACTTCTGTAAGGGGCATACCCTGCATTTCTGTATGTGAAGAAGACAAGCCCAGTGTAATATTGCACTGCATGACATGACAGTTCTGCTGCATTTACATTTTGTGCTTTCTATTTTATATCACTTTACACTTCAGATTACATTTTATTACATTTAAACTTTGCACTCTCTATTTTGTATTTTATTTTGTATACAGCAGTGCGTTTAGGATTCTGATTATGCCTTCACAGTTTGTGTGTAATGCTAACAAATTAGGCTCATATTTTTTATTTTTATGTGTATCTTTTACACATTGCTTGCACTTTGCATGTCTTTTATTTGAATTAAAACTGAAAAACGGTCAACTTCAATTTCCTAGAGTGGCATTACTTTCTATGGGCCAAATAATCAAGCATTCTCTAGTTTGGAGAAAGTTTATTGTGCAGACTTCACAGGGGCAGAACTCACTGAATTTTCTAAGAAAAGGGGAGAAACCCTGAAATCACAGAGAGATGCCTTCCATAGAACGTAATGAAGCTCTCTGCGATACAAAATTTCACATGGGAGAGAGAAGATAACTGGAGAAACCCTGGGGCTGATATAAAGGCACTGTTTGTATCAATTGCAAATGAAACAAATGTTTTCACTACAATTTAACTTGCTCTTGTCTATATATTAATTTATATTACATTTCTGTTATATAAAAATAAGTGTATTGTGGATTTTGAGCAAACTTCACCTGCATACAGCTGGCGAGACAAATCAGTGATACCAGCTTGTTTAAAATGCTTAGAAAATTTCACAAGACTGGTAAGAAAGCTTCAGATATTCACTGGGAACTCCCCTGTTGAGCCCAGGGAACTGTCCTGTCCCTCCCAGTTTCTGAAACTGCCAGTTAACAATGGAGAAAATACAAAGTGCAATGTAATTTGTAAAAGATACACAGAAATATGATCCTAAGTTATTAAAGTAACACAGAAACTTTCGAAGCATAATCAGAATGTATAAAATCACTGCTAGATAAAAATTTAAATGTATTAACATAGAAATGAGAAAGTGCTGAAAAGCTTAAATGCAATAATACTGAAAGGACCCTATCTAAAATGTATAGTAAAAAAAATAAAAAAATACGAAGCACAAAGTGTAAGTGTAACTAAACTCTAATTTCATGCAGTGCTTTATTGCACTCTACTTCCTATACATAAATGAGAGATCTCGCAGTGCTGGAGAGTTACCTCCTTTTTCTTTTGAAAATTCAGTGAGTTCAGCCTTTGTGAAGTTTGAACTACAATTTCTCTCCAAGCTGGAGAATCTTTGAAAATCAGGGCCTTAGTCACACCTTCATGCACAATATTCTTCTGGTGTACAGCTGGCTTTCATCTGGAAACTGGATTTTATTTTTTAGAGTCACTTGTTGGGCTTGCAAGAAAATTTTACAAATTAATCTTTAACAAAATACATATGCCACACTTTGTAATGATTAGTGCTTTACCTTTGGCAGATACAAATGCATGTACAGGCATACGTCGTTTTATTGCACTTCGCTTTATTGCTTTTCACAGATGTTGCTCTTTTTACAAATAGGTTTGTGGCAACCCTGTGTATAGCAAGTCTATCAGTGCCATTTATCCAACTTATATACCAATATAAACACAAATACACGGATATACACACCACTAGCAAATAGAATTATGAGAATTTCAAGAGGTGTTAATTTGCCCTACTATGGTGCTTATTTTGTGGTGGTAAGTTATTTTACTAGTACAGAACACCATAAAAAGAAAATGTATGCTTACCTGATAAATGTATTTCTTTTTTGACACAATGAGTCCACGGATCATCTTAATTATTAATGGGATATTCACCTGCTGGTCAGCAAGAGGAGGCAAAGAGCACCACAGCAGAACTGTTAAATAGCTCCTCCCATCCCTCCCACTCCAGTCATTCGACCAAAGTTAGGAAGAGAAAGGAAAAGCCAAGGTGCAGGTGTCTGAAGTTTACAATAACCCACAACCTGTCAGAAAAGAACAGGGAGGGCTGGGGACTCATCGTGTCAAAAAAGAAATACATTTATCAGGTAAGCATAAATTTTCTTTTCTTTTTTAAGACACGATGAGTCCACGGATCATCTTAATTACTAATGGGATTCAATACCCAAGCTAGAGTACACAGATGATACGGGAGGGACAAGACAGGGAATTTAAAACGGAAGGCACCACTGCTTGAAGAACCTTTCTCCCAAAGGCAGCCGCAGCCGAGACAAATCTGAAGAACCTTGAAAAAGAGTGAAGAGAGGACCAAGTTGCAGCCTTGCAAATTTGTTCCATAGAAGCTTCATTTTTGAACGGCCATGAAGAATCAACATCCCTCGTGGAACGAGCCGTAACTCTCTCTCGAAGCTGCTGTCCAGCAGTCTCATATGCAAAACATAGGATACTCCTCTACCAAAAGGAGAGCAAAGTAGCCATAGCTTTCTATCCCTTACGCCTTCCCGAGAAAACCACAAAGAAAGGAGACCGACAAAAGTCCTTAGTCGCCTGCAGATAAAAACGTTAACGCACAGACCACATCCAAATTGTGCAAAATTCCTACCTTCTGTGAAGAAGGATTAGGACACAAGGAAGGAACAACAAGCTCCTGATAAATGTTCCAATCAGAAACAACTTTAGGAAGAAATCCTAATTTAGTACGAAAAACTACCTTATCTGAATGGAAAGGAAGATAAGGAAACTCTTACTGCAATGCCAAAAGTTCTGATACTCTGAGCAGAAGAAATAAAACTTTCCAAGATAACAACGCAATATCTAAGGAATGGATAGACTCAAACGGAGTACCCTGAAAAACTCAGAACTAAATTCAGACTCCATGGAAGAGTAACTGGTTTGTACACAGGCCTGATCCTGACCAAGGCCTGACCAAAAGATTGTACATCTGGGACATCTGCCAGACGTTTGAGTAACAAAATAGATAAACCATTCTCCAAACCCTCTTGGAGAAAAGACAAAGGTCTAGGAACCTACTCTACTCCATGAGTAGCCCATGGATAAAAACCAATAGAATATCTAGTGACAGGCTTACGAGCCTGAAACATGGTCTTCAATAAAGAAAAGACCTCGCTTGGAAAAAAATTAAGCGTCCTTTTTCACCAGTAAGGGTCTCAAGGCGCTGCTCATTTTATCAACCTCTGAAGAATGAAAGGCTGAGTGGACCTTGCCGGGGATCGAACCTGCAACCCTTGGGTTGCTACAGAGCTCAGCCACAGTGCCTTAGCATGCTGAGCTATCTGTCCGGTAATCTCCAAGGAATCTTCAGAGAACTAGAAGTGTGAGAAGGAGGGGCCCTTGAACTAGAAGATCGTTCCACACGGAAGCCTCCAAGGTGGCAAAGATGACATGGCCACTAGATCTGTATACCAAACCCAGCAAGGCTAAGCCGGTGTCACGAGGATCACCGATGCCCTCTCCTGCTTGATCCGAGCAATGACCCGAAGAAGAAAAGTAAACAGGGGAAAAAGTTGGAAAACACTCCGGATGGAGTTCCCACTCCTCCGGATGAAGGCTTGCCTGATCAGGAAATCCGCCTCCCAGTTGTCCACCCCTGGGATGTGGATCGCCAACAGGCAGCAAGAATGGACCCCCGCCCACTAAAGTATTTTGGATACCTCTGTCATCGCTAAGGAACTCCTCATTCCTTCCTGATGATTGATGAAAGCCACTGACTATATGTGTCCGATATCTGGACCGAATCTAACTGAGGCCAGGCCAGGAGAACATTGTAGATCGCTTTCAGCTCCAGAAAGTTTACAGGAAAAACAGACTCTGGTTGAGTCCAAACCTCCTGAGCTCTTAGGTAGCCCCAGACCCCACCCTAGAAGGCTGGTGTCTATTGTCACAATCACCCAAGGTGGTCTGCAAAAGTAGATTCCCTGAAAGAAATGATCCAGAGACAACCACCATTGAAGAGAATCCCTTGTCTCCTGTTCTAGAAGCATTCGAGGAGACAAATCTGTATAATTCCAATCCAATGCCTGAACATGCTTAACTGCAGAGGTCTGAGATGGAACCGAATAACGGGATGAAGTCCTGCCACCATCAGCCCGATTTAACTCCATGCACTGATCTACTGATAGCTGAGTAGACTGAAAAGCTAGACAAGTATCGAAGATCTTTGACTTCCTGACTTCTGTCAGAGAAATCTTTGTTGATAGAGAACCTAGTATGGTTCCTAGGAAGTTACCCTTGTACTTGGGACAACAAAACTCTTATCCAAATTTACCATCCATCCGCGAGATCGCAGGAAGGATAACAACATTTCCATGTGGGATCTTGCTTCTTGTAAAAATGACGCCTGGACTAGGATGTCGTCCAGATAGGGAGCCACTGCAATGCTCGTTAACCGCAGCACCACCAACAGTGAACCCAGAACCTTCGAGAAAATTCTGGGAGCTATGGCAAGACCGAAGGGCAGAACCACGAATTGGAAGTGTTCGTCTAGAAAGGCAAACCTTAGAAACTTGAGATGATTCCTGAGAATGGGAACATGCAAGTACGCGTCCTGTAAAAACACAATTTTCATAAATTGACCCTCTTGGACCAAAAGGAGAATGGAACGAATAGTTTCCATCTTGAAGGATGGTACTCTGAGGAACTTGTTTAGACTCTTAAAATCTAAAATAGGCCTGAAGGTTCCCTCCTTGATTGGGAACCACGAACAGAATGGCATAAAATCCCAGATCCTGTTCCTGAATCGGGACAGGAACTATCACTCCCAGGACGGAGAGGTCTCTTACACAGAGCAAGAACACCTCTCTTCTTGTCTGGTCTACAGATAATCTTAAAAGCAGAAACTTGCCTCTGGGAGGAAACTTTTGAACTCTGGGACCTATTTTCTATATATTTTTTTTATATAGAAGCTCTTTAAATTTCGAAAGAGATTATTTTCATCAAGCCAGGTCCCAACAAGATCTTCCCCTTGAAAAGAATCGCTAAAAGTTTAGACTTATAGCGTACATCCATAGAACAAGGCTTTAACCATAAGGCCCTGTGAGCTGGAACTGAGAAAACTATGTTCCCAGTTTGATAACTTGGAGTGAAATAAAGGAATTAGCCAAATTGAAAGACTTTTATCCTATCCTGGATTTTATCCAGGGGAGCTTCTGACTTAGTAGTATCAGACAAACGCATCAAACCAATAGTCCGTCGCACTAGTGATGGTAGCTAGTACACAGCTGGTTGTCATTATAAGCCCTAGTGTACATCCTTCTAATTTTTGTCCATAGGACCTTTGAAAAACCCAACTATCCTCAGCAGCATGCGCCTTAGAAAGGAGTAGGTTTAGAACAAGACTATCTTTATCATAGTAAAGATCTCTCAATAAATAAGAAATATAGGATTGGTAGTACCAAACCTAAAACAAGTGACCCCTAGCAGGGCCTCTTGATCCATCCTGAATCACAAGGGATGAATTACAGGAATAAACAGTTGGAATTTTTTAACAAAAAGCAACACAGAAAAAAACGTTACTGTCTCTTTAAATTTTAAGAAGTAACTTTTTTGTGTGTGTGTGAAATGTGTTTTTTCCTGAAAAACATAATTAAAATAATGCTACTTTGATAACAGATATCGCCATGACATAAAAAAAACTATGTCTTGCACAGTAACTCCATATGGAGCTTGCGAGGAACCGCAGGGCACTGCATGTGTGATATAAAAAATGTATGGACACTTATTTAATCAATCTGGCTCCCCTATGGAAGAATAATTAAAGTCTCAACCTTTTGTTAATAAAAATTAACATATAAGAAATGTTACTGTCTCTTTAAACGTTAAAGTGCAACCTCTTTTTTCCCCACACATTTAGAAGAACAAATAAAGTCTTAACCCCTTGTAAATAAACCTCACTGACAACATGGTTGTCCTCCCTCTTGCGTTTGCCTTGTAGCATAGGAAAAGCAGACAACGCATCAGAAATTGTGGAAGACATAAGCGCATAAAAGAGGCATACAGACAATTACATGATGAGGAAATTTATGAAAGATTACTCACGAATCCTACTTTCAAATACAGAAAAACACTTCATGATCTCCTGGATTGGGCAGTAATGGTTGGTGCAATAACTCAAATGAATTTTGATTACCTGCTAGTTGAGCATCCAATTGTGCCAATTTTTCATTACCTCCCCAAAATCCATAAGAGCATGACCTCCCCTCCTGGACGCCCCATAGTAGCAGGCATAGGTTCATTAAATGAACCACTAAGTGCCACGATTGACACTCTTTTGCAACCTATTGTATTGGGTTTGAAGAGCTATATTAGGGACACCACACACTTTATTAGACAAATCGAACAAGTAAAATGGTCAGATGACTGTTGTATTGTCACTATTGATGTGGTGTCCTTATATACATCAATTCCCCATGACAAAGGCATTATGGCAATACAATTGTGTCTGGAACTGTACACTGATTATGATGCTGATCTCAGGGAATTCATTTTGAAGTCCATAGAGTTCTTGTTAACACATAATTTTTTTCTGTTTGAGGGTGATTACTATCGCCAAAGACAGGGGACAGCCATGGGGCTAAATTTGCCCCCACATACGCCAACCTGTTTTTAGGTTGGTGGGAGCTGTCCCGTGTCTTTCGTGATGGTAATCCCTTCAGGGAATGTATTATACATTACGGTCGCTATATCGATGACCTTGTATTTATACTCAGAGGGGAAGACTCAATGATTCAAAACTTTTTTTAATATCTTTCCAGTAATCAGCAAAATTTACGCTTCACTATGAATATGAGCCGAGAGGAGATGCCTTTCCTTGATGTATTATTGAAACCTGACAAAAGTAAGCAAAAGATAGAAGTGGAGTTATACAGGAAAGAAAGTGCAGGTAATACTCTCCTGATGGCCAAGTCTGGCCATCCAAAACATGTAATAAAGGCCATTCCTAAAGGCCAATACATGAGGACAAAGCGAAACTGTAGTACAGTAGAGGCATATGAGGCACACTCAGAGACAACGTTTTTTGGAAAGAGGATATAAGATACAAAATTTAAATGAGGCAAAGGGACAGGTGGATCAAATGGTAAGACAGGATATGATCAAACCAAGTACTAGAAAGAGAATTACCATCAAAAACCAGTATTCATTACAGCATATAATAAGGAACATAGTGCAATCTGTGATATCAGAAAATCTCTCCCCATTCTTAGGGTAGATGAAACATTGGATAAAATAGTTGAGAGAGGTTGTAAATTTGTTACACGCAGATCTAGAACTTTGTCTAATATTCTGTCTCCATCTATGTTACCAACAAAAACTGCAGAAAATTGGTTGACCCCTAGAAATAGTTTTTTCCATTGTGGTAGTAGAAGATGTACATCGTGTACACATGCTATTTTGGAGATACCTTTAAGTCCACGGATGATGAAAGGTCATTTAAGATCAAGGAATATATTAATTGCAACACTTCATATGTGATATACTTGTTTACATGTAAATCGTGTAACAAAGTATATAGGTCAGTCGACCAGACCCCTCAAAAAAAGATTCCTTGAACATCTTAGATCCATAGGAGATGAAAACTTGGATACCGCAGTTGCCTTACATTTTAGAAATGAGCACAATGGTAATAGCAAATTGCTGTGTTTTCAGGGTATACAACATGTGAAAAGACACTTAAAGGGACAGTCAAGTATAAATTAAACTTTCATTATTCAGATAGGACTTTTAATTTTAATCGACTTTCCAATTTACTTTTATCATCAAATTTGCTTTTTTCTCTTGGTATTCTTAGTTTAAACTAAACATAGGTAGACTCATATGCTAATTTCTAAGCCTTTGAGGGCTGCCTCTTATCACATGGTTTTTAAATCTCTTTTCAACACAAAGAGACAGAAAGTACACGTGGGCCATATAGATAACACTGTGTTCAGGCACAGAAAGTTATTTACGATCTAGCACAAAACAATGCTAAATTTAAGACAATAGATAATAAACAGTCACAGTCATGTGATCAGGGGGCTGGAAGAAGGTTCCTAGATACAAGGTAATCACAAAGGTAAAAAGTACATTTATACAACCATGTAGGCTTTGCAAAACTGGGGAATGAGTAATAAAGAGATTATCTATCTTTTAAAACAATAACAATTCTATGGTTGACTGTCCCTTTAAGAGGAGGAAATAGACTAAAACTTTTAGGCCAAAAGGAAGTTTATTGGATTTTTCAACTGAATACAAGGGTCCCTAGAGGCTTGAACTCAGATTGGGATATTAAACTTTATGTTGATTAATCCAATATACTCATAGGGGTAGTCATGTCCTTAATAAAATAAAATAGCGATATATTATATTTGAAGATTTGGCACCTATTTATTGGTAGGAGGTTTCAAGATTGTAACTAGAGTATCTAATTATGTTGGATTATTATACTGATAACGAGTTAATTTGGATGTCATATCATTTTATGTCCACAGGTCTGGAATATGCTGTTTAAAGGGACAGTCAACACCAGAATTTTTGTTGTTTAAAAAGAAAGATAATCCCTTTATTACCCATTCCCCAGTTTTGCATAACCAACACAGTTATAATAATACACGTTTTATCTCTGTAATTATCTTGTATCTAAGCTTCTGCTGACTGCCCCCTTATTTCAGTTCTTTTGACAGACATGCAGTTTAGCTCACTCCTAGGTCACTTTACGTGCATGAGCTCAATGTTATCTATATGAAACATGTGAACTAATGCCCTCTAGTGGTCAAAATGTATTCAGATTAGAGGCAGTCTTCAAGGTCTAAGAAATTAGCATATGAACCTCCTAGTTTTAGCTTTCAACTAAGAATACCAAGAGAACAAATCAAAATTGGTGATAAAAGTAAATTGGGAAGTTGTTTAAAATTGCATGCCCTATTTAAAACATGAAAGTTTTTTTTGGACTTGACTGTCCCTTTAAGAATGAGGGTGTATTTAAAATTCTAATATATGAAAATTACATTCAATAGTTTAACAAACTCCCTTCTGATATTTTTCAGCTTTTTGGGCGACATTTGATAATGGACACACATGTAAACCGAAAAATATATCACTTTAAAATTATTTTAAATTATTTTCCAATGTTCGAGGATTATATTTGATTTTGTATTTAATAATTGTGCATGCTTATTTCACTGTAAGTTTTCATTAGAAGTTTAAATTATGTTATATATGTGCAAATGTCAGTTCCAATTCACTCCTCTTACCTATGACACCTGTAATGGGGGGGGGGGTGTTCTCTCCCTTTATTAAGGGAGGGACATATTGTAATGTTAAGGGTCATTGAGAAATACCTACGAAACGCATTTGACCTGTTATGCTTTGACGGCTAGTTTTGCCTTTTAAAGTGTTTTCAATAAAGAAGCTTTTACCTTTCAAGCGAGGAGTGGCAGCTGTTTTTGTTCTTTACCCAGACCTAACAGTCAGTGTGCGAGGATTTGGCTGCTTTTGAATTTACGTTTACATTGGGGAATAGGTGAAGTTCCCTGTATGCCCTGTGCACCTGACCGGAACTATCCCTTTGCTGCAAGTTCCCGAGGGGAGCGCTAAGGAGACACAGAGTGGTGCTGCAGAGGCAGTGAAACAGCGTGATACACAGGCTGAGCGAGACTGAGTACACTGGAGCATTTACCAATGGACTAGCATTAAGGATCCCAGCCCCAGTGCCTGTACTCGTGGCTGTCCAAACAAAACCCTCCATATAAGAGGGATTAATGTCCCAACATAAGAAGCCTTGAATGAGTCTTATGTAAGCTTCAAATAAAGTTTAAGTGTCCACTTTCCTCTGAGTCTACTCCCCAGAATAAACAAAGTTAGCACTTACCTTAAATGCTGTCCAGCAGGTTTAAGAGGTCCTCTCCCTCCCATAGCCCTGTGGAATAAGATAAGCCTGAGTTAAATGTGCTTAGGCTATCAGGATTAGGGCAGCATAAATGTATAGGAGGCGCAGTAAGAATTATGTCCCACCAGTTCCTATTGCTCTAAAGCCACCAAAAGCTCTACTGAAGAGACTGATATGGACTACGGCTACACCCTAGAACAAAGCAGCACAATCTTGCACTACTTTAAATAATAAATTCTTGATTGAAGAATCTATACTAACACCTCACTTTACCTCTTTCTATCACTAACGTAGGCAAAGAGAATGACTCTGCTATGGTGCTCTTTGCCTCCTCCTGCTGACCAGGAGGTGTAATCCCATAAGTAATGAAGATGATCCATGGACTCATCGTGTATTTAAAAAGAAAGCATATAATCTTATCTTTGTACATTAGACTTTTAAAGGAACAGTAAACCTAAAAATGTAATTCTCATAAATGTAAGTAATGAAAATAAAACATTGCAATGAACATTTGCTGGAAAACACATGCCTGGCCTACACTCATTGAAGAGGCTGGAAGTAAAATTCTGTAACCTAGGCCAGTGATTTGCAACTTTTTCTACATAAAAAAAAAAATCCTGTGGCACACCACCATCCCAAAATTTTACAAAATCACACATTGTAGCCTAATACAGGATATATATAGTGTGTGTATAGCCGAGGCGTACAGGGGCGTGTATACACGCCACTGTACGCCTCAGCTCGCCTGTGGAGGGGCGAAATTACCCGCAGGTATTTGGCATTGCACACAAGCGCAATTTTGCGCTCGCGTGCAATCCCGTGCCCAGCCAATCACACGCGGGCAGGAGCTGTCAATCTCCTCGGCCGAGATTGAATTTCGCCAGTTTAGAGGTAGCGAACAGCTTAGGGTAGCAGCGGTCTTGTGACCGCTGCTTGATAAATCACGGCGAGCAAGTTCTAGTTTGAACTTGCTGCCGTAGGGGCTTCATAAATCTAGCCCATATACACTGTACTGTGCTGTCATGCCATGCCTCCTACAAACTATACATGACATATTGACATTCATTCACAATCATGATTGTCTGAATTAATGTCATGGTTGTAAAGGCCTGATGAACCTGTCACATACCTCCCAATATTTCAAAATTTGAAAGAGGGACACTGACCTAGGCCATCTCTCCAGTATTTCTGAGGAAAACCACTACATATACCTTCCTGCATAGATGGGTATCGTTTTTGCCCACTCTAATTTCTACACTTGCAGCCCCCCCCCCCATCAGTAATCTGGGTAAGCAGCACAACTACTGTTCTTTTCCTAATCTATTAAAGCTTCACAAAGATAAGTAATGTCAAACCTCTGCATTCCAGATGTTTCAGAACTACATTTCTCATGAGGCCGTCTGAAGTCCAGTCGAGCACCATGGGAAATGTAGTCCAGAAACATCTGTAATGCCAAGGTTCAATATCACCAAGGGGTCTTTTTACATGCTCTTGGAAAACCTAAAAACATACTATTCAGCTTGAAGTAAACATCACACCGTTACACAAGGTACCAACCACAAATCCTCAACTAAGAGCTCCCGAGTGTCATTTATTGCACACTGTTCCATATGCGGCAGATGCCTGGAGTTCCGGAACTATAGCTCTCGTCTGTAACTTAACAAATTTCTTTCATGATTCAGATAGAGCATGCAATTTTAAGCAACTTTCTAATTTACTCCTATTAGTTTCTTTGTTCTCTTGCCATCTTTATTTAAAAAGAACTGTAATCTTAGGGTGCTGAACTTAAAATGGGCTGGCTACTAAGATTTACATTTCTGCTTTTTAAATAAAGATAGCAAGAGAACAAATAAAAACAAAGGCGTAAATTAGAAAGTTGCATACTCTGAATCATAATAAAATTTGTTTTGTATCCCTTTAACAGCTGAGACTGCTGGAGCATCCTGAAGCCCATAACACACGCCTTGTGGTATGATGCATAATGAACCGATACATACACAGCAGGATGGGTGAAGTGTTAGTTTGTTTTAAACAAAGGGATACTAAACCCAAATTTCTCATGATTCAGAGCATGCAACTTTAATTTACTCCTATTTCTTTGTTCTCTTGCTATCTTTATTTGATAGACAAGGAATCTAAGCTAAGGAGCCAACCCATTTTTGATTCAAAACTGGGCTGGCTCCTTAGTTTAGTTGCCTTTCAAATAAAGATAGCAAAAGTACGGAAAAAAAAATGGAGTAGATTAGCAAGTTGCATGCTCCAAATCATGAACAAAAAATTGTGTTGCGTATCCTTTAATACTTGGTTGAGTTATTCTATAACACAAAAGAACCGTCTTGTAATTATAAGGTTTCCTGTAACCAATTGGTTTTCAAACCTGTTATCAAGCTTCCATAAAAGGGCAGATTTTTTTATCTTAATTAGGGAACAGGTGAATTAGCCAATTAGTAAACCATTTTATCTACTCTCAGCCAAGTTAAATCGAGCCAGATTTGAAAACCAGTGCTGTAAGTTTCACTGTCCCTTTAGATTTCCTCAGCACCTTGTTTAACAAAAGCGTAAATTAGATTAAATGTGGGTCTTTGCTTATGCAGGGAGACAAGTTTCCTATAAACATGTATAGTCATTCATACACATCACTATGCAAGAATTAAAAAGGTTAATAGCCAGATGGAAAGTAAAGTCAAA
Organism: Bombina bombina; assembly: GCF_027579735.1. Lineage (NCBI taxonomy): Eukaryota > Metazoa > Chordata > Amphibia > Anura > Bombinatoridae > Bombina > Bombina bombina. The sequence continues at coordinate 988,441,378 of NC_069501.1, forward strand.
ATTAAGTATAAAATTTATTAGAGAATGAAATGTAAACATTTCCATGTATCTATCAATTTTGCATAGACTGAAAGAGCAGTCAATTTGCCCGAGTAGCAGCTTTAAAAGGGACAATTTACTTAGTTTCTACTTTTGTTAGCCTTTCTTGAAAAGCAAGGTAAGTTCAGGAGCATGCACAACTGCAGCACTAGATGGCAGCAGTTGTGCAACATACATTAGCAAGAGCACTAGATGGCAGCACTATTTCCAGTCATGAATGCTGCCTATCTAGGCATCTCTTTAACAAATTTAACACACCCCAGGGGGAAGCAATTATCTAATACACTAATGGTTGCATCCCTAAATGGAAGCTGCATGACACCATCTATTAGTAATAAATCATCCCTTCGCACATGTAGGTTGTAAACACTAAAAGGGACATTTAAACACTAATTTCTACATAAGGAAATGTTTATTCAATGTAAAGAGGCAAGAAAATGCAGATTTAGTTATATATTTTTTATATATCTGACCAAAAGCAACATTTAGTTTCTAAAAAGGGGCGCCACAGAGTCTCAGAAAGTGTGCACGTTTGATAGTGGTAGGTTTTTTTTTTATTTCACTCTTAAAACTTCAAGCCTAGTGTTTGTGAAAAGTATAAACATTAGATAGAAAGCTCCTTTTTTGGTTCAAGCATTCGCTGCTAAGGCAGCCCACAGCAGAACCCTGTTGCTTGAGAGCTGACATTTCCACCTCTTGGCAAATAGCGTGCGGCAAATTCGGTGCCACAGGGAGACAAGCTGGATTTCCTGCACCGCTATTTGTCAAAATGTCACCTTACAAGCAAAACGTGTTCCGACTGTTGCCTGAGAAGCAACGCTTGACACAAATAAAGGAGCTTTCTGCCTGATGTATATTTCATGAAAAAGTAATTTGTTTCAATGGTCAATCCTAATGTTTCACAAATGCTAGGATTGAGTTTCCCTTTAACCATGACTCATTTTTGATGTTAGTGGCCCTATATGCCCAGTAAAAGCTTTCCTTCTCATTGTATCCATAATTTACTAATGTAATATTTAATTTGCATGTGAAAATGCAACCAAAGCCTCTGGCAGAATGAAATATGAGGGGTCATAAAACCACATATTGTATGCTGTAACATTGAGTTTAAAGGGGCATGAAAGTCAATACGACTCAGCATGCAATTTTGGGCCCTTCAATTTACCACTATCAAACTTACCATGTTCTCAATTATCAAAAAATTGAAAGCATACCTATAAACCCAGGAACAGCAGTACACTAGTGGGAGCTAGCCGATAGGCACAAATACCCTTTGTCATTGCTTTACTAGATGCGCAAAGTAAATAGAAGCCTTAAAAGTGCATGCTCTGTACCATAGAAGTTGCTCTTACTGCTGGGAGGAAAACTAATCTGAATTCAGTTTCAAACTGAATATGATCCAATTTGCGTTAGTCTAGTTTAATCACCATCAACATTTTATTCTATATAGTCCCCTAAACTAACCAGGGCTTAAGAAAAAAAGCTAGATGCACAGCAGGGTTAGCCAAAACAGCTTTATTACACTTGCTACATGAAGCCAGAAATGAACAAGTCCAAAACTCCAGGCAGGCTTCTTCAGTAAATTGCCATCAGGGACAACAATACAGAGGTTCAGCTAGGCAAAGATTCAGACTTCAAGCTCAACACATGGGTAGATTTCCAGATGACATCCTGCTGATGTTTATGCATAGTCTGTCCCAGGAGCGCTCTTCTGTTCAGCTTGCAGGCCTCAAATGTAGCAATGGAGGAGCGTTTACTTTGACCTCTGCCTCATCTTTCTCCTTTTGCGCTTCAGCCTAAACATTTAACAAACAGTTATGGACACATCATGGAGAACTGGTAATTGTCTAAAATAGCTGATTCAATATGCTACAGTAAGAGTAAAAAGACATTAATGGGAAAAATGATAGTGTCCCTTTAATCTAAGGGATTTGGTTTGTCTACTAGACATCCCAATATGTACCCTTTAATTTCAGGACTGCAAGAAAATAACCATAAGCACATGTGCCAAATCTGGTTTAAATAGTTTTATAACCCAGCATATTAAACCACTTCTAAAGATATAGGTCAACACAAATATACAAATATTTATTTCGATCTACTGGGGTAAAAGTAACAAATTACTCTTGACCATCTAATTTGCATTCAAATGGCTTTCAAATGACTTGGGTAAAATAGCTATTTTTACCTGTTGAAACATGATACTTAAGGAACATTAAACGCAAACAATTTTAAACATCTCAATGTACTTCTATTGAATTTTCTTCATCATTTAGATATCCTTTGTTAAAGAAATAGCAATGCACATAGATGAGCCACTTAGCATCTATGTGCAGCCACCAATCAGCAGCTAATGAGCCTATCTAGATATGCCTATCAGCAAAGGATAGAAAAGTAAGTTGTTTAAAATCGCATTCCTTCTAAAACACGAAAGAAATTTTGGGTTTCATGTCCCTTTAAAACTGCAATGTTGTAGGAAAGCTAGTCTAACCATGTTAGAAGGCAGTATCTGATTAATGGGACAGTAAATTCAAAATTAAGCATTTAATTTTAAGCTTTCCAATTTGCTTCCAGACTCAATTATGCTTAGTTCTCTTGGTATTTTGTTAAATAGTAAATCCCAGGTGATCTTAGAAGTGTGCATGTGTCCTTAGTCAACTGGCAGAAGTATTTGCAAACATGTTCATAGCATTGTTATACATTTGAAAACAGCTACCATTAGGTATTTGTAGCTTTAACTGCTATTAACAGTTAAACTGCTGCCAGATGGCTAAAGACCATGTGCACTCCTGATCTTTATGGTTACTCTTAAAAGGATACCAAGAGAACTAAGCAAAATAGAATTAAATTGGAAACTTGTTTGAAAAAAAAAAAAAAAACACAACTATCCAATCCATTTAATTAAGGTTTTACTTTAACAACCCTTTAAAATGCACATGCCCCACCTTAGTACATATTACCTTTAAAGGGACATTTAACACAGAGATAGTAATATAAAATGTGTAAAAATCTGCAATATACTTTCATTGTGTCCCCTTTTCCTGCAATTCCATTCTGAAATTGTGAGCTTTTCAGTTCCTGTTAGAAGTGGAAGTGCAGAACACATATTCCACAGCCATTGGCTGCACACTCTAGGGACCTAATTATAACTGTCCCTAATTGGCCACAGCAGAGAAGGTAACCCAAGTTACATCATGGCAGCTCCCATTGTTTTATAGACACTAAAAACTTGTCAACATTTAAACAGCTAACGAAACTTTAAAACTACAGCTACCGTGTTATCAGACTAACCTTTCCTTTGAATGCATCATTCTAGCATTTTTTAGTTTCCCTTTAAAGGGACATAATACCCAAATGTTAAAGCACATGAAAGTGATGCAGCATAGCTGTAAAAAGCAGACAGGAAATTAGAGATGTTCAGGTGATATTTTCTAAATTAGAGCTTTCCAAACTGTCGTGACACTAGTGTCGGCAGCAGTTTGTAGGCATGTCCCTGCTTCAGCACAAATTTGTTTGAACTTAATTTTGGGGGTTTCCAACTAAGCATATCACAATTGATACCTAGTGGGTCACAGATCTTTAACCAATTGGGGCAGCTAGGCGGGAACTGAAATGGTTCCTATTGGTGGCAAGAGAGGGTCTAATTCCACCAAATATTCAGAAACTGTTCATCCCATCAACCTCATTACATTCCATTAAATTACTAAGTAGCTATTTGTGTTACTTTTTTTAATTCTTGCACATACATACTGTTACTTGTAAATACAATATGTATGTGTCCGTAGCTCTTAAAACAAGTACATTTAACCTCCTGTTTGCTAGGACAACTGAATTGTATCCAATTAGTGCAGTGTTGCCACAAACTACAGGCATTGCACAATGTTATCTATATGGCTCACCTGAACTAGCACTCCCTGTTGTGAAAATCAAATAGCACATGTGATAAGAGTGTCTTAGAAAGATGCAGATTAGAGGTTTTAAGGTAAGTATATTAAAATAAAAAACATGTTTGTTGTGCAAAGCTGGGGAATGTGTAATAAAGGCGTTAGCTCTTTAAACAATTCTGATGTAGACTGTCCCTTTAAAGCAGCCTGTAAGGATGCTCATTAGGAGACAAGCTATGGTGTGCACCTGTCATGCGCAGGCAGTTTTGTTAGTTTCCTCTTCACTTTAAGGAATAGGAAATCTCATGACATCACAGCATTACATCAGCACTGCTAATGCGCACTGGCTATACATTTTGTTACCTGCAGCCAGAGTATAACTTTAGACAGCACTTACTCTGGTTAATGAAAGAGGCAAATTCTCTTTAGAGATGAGGTGATTTTCTTTTCGGTGTATTAGTTATGCTGCATCACTTTCCAGTGATTTAGCATATGAGTATTATATCTCTTTAACCTTAACATAAGTATATGATAATATTGTAGTAACTAGGTGCTTTTCCTGTGTAAAGCAAACTCAGGTATTTGTAGAGCGCCAACAGATTCCACAGCGCTATAAACAGGCGGTATGCAAGATAATGTTTATAGGCATCATATCAATTGTGATTTTCAAAAATATATGTTTCTTTATGCCACGTGGAGACACAAGTGCCTATAATATCCAGGATTTTTTTTTTAGTAATGCACAGGACTGACAATTACATATAACCTACTAGAGCCATAAATCCAAGAATTTTTTTTATGTTGCTCAAAGACAAGCTATACATATTAGCAAATAAGCACAAGTGGATTAAAACCAAATTCTCTTCATGATTCAGATAGAGCATGCAGTTTTAAGCAACTTTCTAATTTGCTTCGATTATCAAATTCTTTGTTCCCTTGCTTTCTTAAGATAAAAACAGGAATGTAATGCATAGGAGCCGGTCCATTTTTGGTTGAGAACCTGGGTTACACTTGCTTATTGGTGGGTAAATTTAAGCCTCCAATAAGCATGTGCTAACCATGGTGCTGAACCTAAAATGGTCTGGCTGCTTAGATGTACACTCCTGCTTTTAAAGGACCAGTAAACAGTAGATTTGCATAAACAAATGCAAGATTAGACAATACAATAGCATTTACTCTGAATTTCAAATTAGATTTTTTTTCTAACAAATTTCAGAGTTATGTATATTTCCACTCCCACTGTACCATGTGATAGCAATCAGCCAATCACAAATGCATATACGTATAGTCTGAATTGTTGCACATGCTCAGTAGGAGCTGGTGACTCCAAAAGTGTAAATATAAAAGACCGCACATTTTTTTTAATAGAAGTAAATTGGAAAGATGTTTAAAATGACATGCTGTATCTGAATCATTGAATTTGACCTTAGTGTCCCTTTAAAGCAAGAGAACAAAAAAAAAGAGTAAGAGTTGCTTAAAATGTCATGCTCTCTGAATCAACTTTATAAAGCAGATTGCACATTTGAAGATATTTCAGCCACTCTAAACTGTTACATTGTGCTGTCTTACTAACACTCCAACATCTAAAGAAAAAGATTTTAAAATGGATGCAAACTAGGCCAATGTATTATCGTTGCATGCAGTACACTGAACATTTGCCCTTGCCCATTAGTTTCAGATATAATTAAATGGACACAAACTAATTGTTCTTTAATGATTCAGAGAGCAATTTTAAGCAATGTTCTAATTTACTCCTATTTCTTCATTCTATTGCCATCTTTATTTAAAAAGCAGGAATGTAAAGCTTAGCAGCTAGTGCATTTTTGGTTCAGAACCTGGGTTGCACTTGCTCATTGCAAGCTTGATCTGAATATGTTTTTTTTTTAAATTTAGTATACCTTTAAAATTATACACAAAACAGGAAATATCTGTACAATGTGGTAGAATACACTAATCCATTACTGAAGAAATAAGACTGCACATCTCAGACCTGCAACAAAATGTTAACTCAAGCATTGTCAACACATGTAAACATGAAGCAATAAACTACTATAAATTAGTATGCAGCCCTGAGTAGTTACAGCACAATGGGTAGAAGAGTACATACCTACGCATACGCTTCTTCCTCCACTAGAGAAGAAAAAAAAACAAAAAAACAAGTTATGATTTAATATACTTTAATGTGTAGCCACATTAAAAAAAAAATGTCTTACTGTGGTCATACAATTAGGGGAAGTGTACTAAAAACAAAACTAAAGGTTTTAAAAAAAAAAAAACCTGACAGAATAAAAAGAATGTTTTGCGTTATGGTCTAAGAAAGCATGCAAGAGGCCTATAGTATTTAGTACGGGATTGCATTACACTGGCGATTCCAAAAACGACTATATTCATAAATTATATTAAAACGTTTTTAGGTTACTAGGCGCGTGGAATACTCAACACCAAATGCTACAAGATGTCTGTGTAGCAACGATAAATTAAGCATATAAAGGCCGCAATTAGCCTTCACAGAAAAACTGCGATAAAACCATTTTGCATAGCTTCTTACCTTGGCTCTCATCTTGAGAAGAAAGGCCTGCAGATAAACAACAACAATACATTAAAAAACCATAAGATTACGAACCCCACGATCAGGATGGTAATGGATTTAAAAGCAAAATCAATTCAGCTCCAACTACACACCTTCCTAAGATGGCACCAGTGACAAGAGGACGTCAATACGGCAAATCGGAGTATTTAAAGGGTGTTTCAGCGCGTCATATCCGGTGCGAGCATGCTGGTAGTTGTAGTTTATATATACCGGCCATTTTAGCGAATTGTTGCCTCAGTGAAAATATAATATAGGATGGTAATATGCCCTATGTTATTTTTGCTAAACAATATATTATCCATGGTGAGACTTAGGCGAATTTAGCGGCAAATACATCGTAAAAAAACAACTAAGTAAAGCGAATTAGTTATAAATAGTAATTATATGTATATAATGTATTATAATAAAAAATTACGGTGGCACCACTACTTACCGATGTGTCCTAAAAAATATTAACAGTGTGTATTCCGTCACATAAAGGCATCTATTGCAATACAGACAAATCCATTACAACCTTTTTTAATTACAGTCAATGTTTGTCAGAATACAAATATCTTTTTGGAAATTGCTGCCATTTTTTCTTCCAAATAATACCATGTATACAGCCCATATTGATTTAAAATAGCATAATAAAAAAAATGTAATTGCATGTTCCCACAGAGCAGCTTATGAAATTATATAATATTTAGTATATAGTATTTAATGGATACGATTACAGATTTTTCTTAATTATCTATCTTGAATATATTATTTGTATCACACAGCAAGAAAGAAAAACATTTTATACTCTATGCACTTTGTGAGAATGGTTATTCATGGTCTCATCTAGTCACTAGCAGACACTCAAAATACTAGTGTGTCACACACACTATACACTTTCTGTGACTGGAAATGCTGCTGTCCCTCTTGACATTTCCATATATTAATGTAATTACTGTTTTCTCTCTAAAAAAAGGGGGGGGGGTATCAAACCTTTTTACTTGAGAGACTAAGGGCTAGATTTACCAAAGGCTAGGTGAACTCTGTATGTGGTTCGCCTGTAACTGCGCCCCAGCTCGCCTCCGGAGAAGCGCACATGTGCGCCTGAATTTATCACAAAAATAGACGTAACTTTACGCAGGCGAGCTGGGGCGTAATAATGATAAATTTCGCATGTCGGCAAAAGCATTTACTCCCTATTTACTCCCTATTTATCACAGTACATCCCTATAAATATTTACGCCGCAATGTTTTGATTATTAAAAAAGCGTTTTTTAGGTAACTATTTAGCTTATATATGTTATATAATGTTTCTGTGCTGTTTTTGCCATATGTTGATAATTGAAGATCACAAAAATAAATATATCAATATATCGATATATATATATAAAACTGTTGGTACCCATATGCGCCCGTGGAAGCGCAAATTTCTTGCAATAACAGTCTATTTTTGTCGCTGAGCCTTTGAAAAATTAGTTAAAAGAAGAAAGTACTGCATCACAAGATGTAAAAGCATGTATTATAATGGTGTTCGCCTCAGTCTGTATGGCGAAATATACGACACGCAATTGAAGCCGAAATTTCAGTTCCCTATCGGCGCAAAGGAATGATGAATTCCAAACAAGTCGTATTTCTATGTCTGCATCTAAAATTACGCCTGTATCCAATGCTGTCGGGAGCGCGCCCGTGTGCCTAGGCGAGTCCACTAAATCATCAATTACTGTTGGGAATATCACTCCTGGCCAGTAGGAGGAGGCAAAGAGCACCACAACAAAGCTGTTAAGTATCACTTCCCTTCCTACAACCCCCAGTCATTCTTTTTGCCTCTAGTGCCAGGAGGAGGTGACGTAATAAGGTGTCTGATAAAGATTCTTCTATCAAGATTTTTTGTTTTATTTTGAAACCAGGGCAGGCTTGCTCTGAACTTTCATCACAATCTGGGTCTAGCCTTACTCCACTTTAGTCTCTTCAGCAGGGCAGTGGTGGCTTTAAAGCAGTTAGGAACTTGTGAGGTGGGCCTTGCTGCGTTTTCCTAACATGTTGCTGCCCTGGTATAGAAAGCCTGAGTAGGTTTACTCTGATCTTTCTTTTATTCACAGGTCACTGTGAGGAGCGGCATCCTCTCATACCGGGTGAGCTTTCCTCCTGCCAGATAGCTGAATGTGCAGGTAAGTGCATTTTGTCTTCTGGGGCTAGGAGGCTGGCACTGCAGGGGCTCAAACCTATCTGTATTTATTTTGTAATGCTCGTGGGATATTCCACTATCAGACCGAACTTGGCCAGTAGTCTTCTTATCCCGGCGTCGAGCCGTAATGATAGGGAATATCCTAGAGCAGAGAAAGTTTGCAAGATGAGGTAAGCAGCACTCACCACAGGCAGGATAGCCTTCGGCGGGAATCAGAGAATAGCAGTTCAGGGGTAAACCACAAGATGGGTCAGACAGGCAGGGTTTTGCAACGGTAAAGCAGTCCAAAGGTAAACAACTAGAATAGGCAGGCAGGGTTTGGCAACGGTAAAGCAGTCCAAAGGGTAAACCACTAGAAGGGTCAGGCAGGCAGGGTTTGGCAACAGAGAGGCAATCCAGAACAATAGGGGTTAATCAAGCAGAATGGTCAGACAAGCAGAGTTCATCAGCAGTATATCAATCCAGCCATTTAGGAGTTAACAGGTAGTGGTCAGACAAGCAGAGTTCAGCAGCAGTATATCAATCCAGCAATTACGGGGTTAACAGGCAGAGTGGTCAGACAAGCAGAGTTCAGCAGCAGTGTATCAATCCAGCAATTTATGGGTTAACAGGCAGAGTAGTCAGACAGGCAAGGATCATCAACAATAAGGCAATCAGAGCAATAACGATCTATCACACCCAGGAGCACACAAAGTAACACCTATACTTGGGCAGTGATAGATCGTTCTGAGCAACTTACATAGGCGCAGGATTCGGGCCACAGGAATCCGGACCTGCATCAGAGAGAGTCATCGCCGCACGCATCCGGACCCGACACAGCCCCTGACAACGAGCAGGAAGGAGACGCCTAGCAACAGCTAGAGTGGCCCGACATGACATAGCCCCCCTCTCAAGGGTTCCCTCTGGGAACCAGAGTCGGCTTCAAAGGACGAGTAACATAAAATCTGGAGACCAAAGATGGAGCATGTACGTCACAGGCAGGAACCCAGGAACGATCCGCCACAGAATAACCCTTCCAATGTACAAGATACTGCAGTTGTCTGCGCCTGTATCAGGAGTTCAGGATCTTAGCAACCTCATACTCAGGGTCACCATGGACCAGGAGCGGAGGAGGAGGAGCTCTGAGTCGGGTATATCTATTCCTGATGTAAGGCTTGAGTAGAGAGATGTGGAAGACTGGGTGTATGTGTAGAGTTTTGAGCAAGGCCACTTTGTAGGTAACAGGAGACATTCTTTTCAGGACTTTGTAAGGACCGATAAACCTAGGCCCTAGTTTGTGACAGGGTTGACGTAGACAAATATGTCGAGTAGCAACCCAAACACATTCACCTACCGAAATGGCACGTACAGAGGCTCTATGGAGATCAGCAACTGTCTTGTATCTAGACAGCTGAACGTAGCTGAGAGCGAATACGTCGCCAATGAGTGGTGAGTTCAGTAACGTGTCGGTCTGCAACAGGAACCCCTGTAGACTGAGCAGGAAGAGGGAAGACACGAGGTTGATACCCTGCTGCAGCTTGAAATGGAGAACATTGTAGAGAAGAGTGCCAATGAGTGTTTCTTGCCAGCTCGGCTAAGGGCAACAAGTCAGACCAATTGGCAGGGAGATAATTGACAAAGGCTCTAAGGTAGGCCTCAAGATCCTGGTTTACTCTCTCAGTTAGTCTATTGGTCTGAGGATGGTAGCCAGAAGACAAGGAAACAGTGGTTCCAATCAACTTGCAAAAGGCTCTCCAAAAGGTAGAGATGAATTGTGGACCTCTGTCGGAAACAATATTCACAGGAATGCCATGAAGTCGTACCACATGCAAGAGAAAAAGAGATGATAATTCCTGGGCTGATGGCAGTTTAGTTAAGGGTACAAAATGAGCCAGTCTAGAGAACCAATCCACCACAACCCAGATAACTGTATGGTGGTCAGAAGGTGGGAGGTCCACAATGAAGGCCATAGTGATGTGTGTCTATGGTTGTTTGGGAATGGACAAAGGTTGGAGCAAGCCAGGAGCACTGTTCCCTCTAAGGTGCGCGGCTGCGTGGCCGCGCACCTTCCCTTCTGGTGTAGCGCAGGTAGAATATCAGGCCGCGCAGCACCTGCTGTGAGCAGAAGCAGAGAGAGGAAAATGCCTGTAGAACTAATTTGCCAAGTGCCGCCTGCACTGCGCATTGGACCCAGTAATCTGTCACTCATCTAGCCTGATTCTTTGTTCCTGTATGCCAGCACCGAGCTAATGTACTCAGCTTAAAAGTACATTAGCTCGGTGCTGGCAGCAGCGCTGTATACAGGAACACAGAATCTGTGATTAAAGTATAGCTTACTTCCCCTTATAAAATAATTTTAAAAGAGCTTCCTTTATTTCTTTCTACCCCGTGTCTGCTCTGCCAGAGGGTGCTGCTGTTTTTTTTTTTGCTGCAAGCAACCCTTGTTGGTAGACATGGGGTTAACTGTGCTCTCCTCTGTGTGCTAACATACGGCTAGATTTAGAGTTTGGCGGTAGCCGTCAAAACCAGCGTATAGGGCTTCTAACGCTGGTTTTTACCGCCCGCAGGTATTTAGAGTTCACTTACCGACACTCAAAAATCTCCCAACGCACAAATCTCTACCGACAGCTCAGACCCAGGAGTTAACATCTACAGACAAAATAAACATCCACGAATAAAAAAAAAAATATTACACAAAGTACACTTACACTCATACAAACACTAGACTATATTTCTTTTTCGTTTTTTTTTTTTTTACATCAAAATAGAAAGGATCAAAGTTGCGAGATCTCGGGTGTTAGAAAAAAAAACAACACAAATCCATTTTGCCATTGACTTACATTGACAGACGGGAAAATACCCTCATATAGCTACATCTAACTAATAATATTATCACAAACATACACTCATCGATGCATACAAAAAATATACACCACATTACATACACAAACAAGTTATTTATTACAAAATGAACACGATTTAGCTACTTTTTAACCCAAGACCATGACGTCACTCACTTTATGCTGAAAACCAGTCTTGGAATTTATTTACACACAAATTTTGAGCCTCCATTGACTTCTATGGGGAAGACGTGCTCGTGCACGCGACAGACAGATTTCCCTAATGCACGCAAAAAGCGTAGACAAAAAACTCTAAATACCAGCGCTAGAATTCGGAAAATAACTCATGCTTTTCTGCGTTAGACCCAGCTATGACAAATAGATCAAGAAATGGTTATTTCCCTATGGTGGACTTATGGAGTTTACTTATGGCAAATTCATTACAACATTAAATTGTTTCATACTTTTACATTACATCAACTACAAATCAACATCACTAGTAACAAACATTTACAACAATTACATCACATTTAAACGGACACAAAAATAATTGAAACATTTCAGGATTCACAAACAGTAGACAATGGGAAACACCTCTCGTTTACCTTTATTATTGCATTTCATTTATTCAATTCATATGTTTGCAGCAACAGCATATCTACATAGGCTTAACACATGATCAGTCATGGATGCACATACTTTACTTTTATCATTCACTCATACATGTGCATTCAAATGATGGGGGAAAAACACATTACATTCTCTCTAGGAATCACAAAACAGAAAATAGGGATTTTACTGTACTTTTAACATCATGATTCGATCACAATAAACCATTAGGAATTATGTACAATAAGAACATCATTACAACAGATTACAGCTGTCACTTTATGGGAAGGAACAACAATGCCAGACCGCTATATAGAAGTCAGCATATGTGGGACACAATCACAATATATAAGTCTATGTACATAACATGCATCACGCAACCACAAAGCACACATTTATATTTTATTCAGCACACAATAACAATGTAGTCAAATACAACAACACAATGAGGATTTCAGAACTACACAGGCAGGTTAATAATATGATGACGTCATTAGAAGATTCAACCATACACATTACAGATTTACGACTGTACCGCCCCTTTCAGAACTTTAGCACTCAATACTACAATACAACATATACGTAAACAACAGTTTGGAACAGCATTATTAGGGCGATTTTAATGGGACGCATACAATATTTACATCTCGGCAATCACTTATATATACAATACTACAGATGACAGCCGGAAGTTCTTCAGTATTAGTGCGATTTTAATGGGACGCGTACAATATTTACATCTCGCAAATCACTTATATATACAATACTACAGATGACAGCCGGAAGTTTTTCCGTATTACTGCGATTTTAATGGGACGCGTACAATATTTACATCTCGCTAATCCCTTATATATACAATAATACAGATGACAGCCGGAAGTTCTTCAGTATTATTGCGATTTTAATGGGACGCGTACAATATTTACTTATCGGCAATCACTTATATATACAAAACTACAGATGACAGCCGGAAGTTCTTCAGTATTATTGCAATTTTAATGGGACGCGTACAATATTTACTTCTCAGCAATCACTTATATATACAATACTACAGATGACAGCCGGAAGTTCTTCAGTATTAGTGCGATTTTAATGGGACGCATACAATATTGACATCTCGCCAATCACTTATATATACAATACTACAGATGGCAGCCGGAAGTTCTTCAGTATTAGTGCGATTTTAATGGGACGCATACAATATTGACATCTCGCCAATCACTTATATATACAATACTACAGATGACAGCCGGAAGTTCTTCAGTATTAGTGCGATTTTAATGGGACGCGTACAATATTGACATCTCGCTAATCACTTATATATACAATATTATAGATGGCAGCCGGAAGATCTTCAGTATTATTGCGATTTTAATGGGACGCGTACAATATTGACATCTCGCCAATCACTTATATATACAATACTACAGATGGCAGCTGTTACTTTATCGTTTACAAACAATATTGCAGCAACATTGATCGATCACATTCTATGCACATTATACACAAGTATGCACTTTCATTCATGTTAGCGTGGACGTGTGCTTTTTACTATAAGATCGCGTTTAATAAATATTTATTACGCATATGAACAAACATTACAAACATGCACTGTATGCATGATATTTGACACTTTCACATTGAGATTCATTGGGGGAAAACAACATTTCACCAAACACCTTAAAAAACGCCCACTTTGAAAGCATTTGCGCCGCTCACATACAAACAAGTGAATACAATTAGCAATGATTACAAACTCACTATCATTGGACTAATTGCACTATAAATCCCCCAAACAACATGGCCAAAGCGTCCATGGTGATCGACATTGTATGAATTCGCTTCTGTGTTTTTGCATACCTTGTTACTCCTTGCGCTGTGTTTGCTCTGCTGTTTGGCTTCGTGCTGCTAAGCTTGGCAAATATGGATGACGATGATATGGTAGACGCTGCTGGTGCTGCTATTGGCCAAGTAGCGGTTGATAGAATCAGGCAGCCTCGGCGGCTCCGAGTGACACAAAGGGGTCGTCTGGTTAGAGGTCCTCGTGTCTACAGGGTAAGACCCACCTTGGAAAACATGAGCGAATTCGAGGTTTATGACAAGTATCGGCTCAATCGCGAACAGCTCATTGGCCTTTACGATGTTCTTAGACCTCATCTGGAGCCACGTATAACAATAAGGACTGCTGTCCCCGGCATCACTAAGATGCTAAGTTGTCTATACGTCCTGGCCTCCGGGAGTTTTCAATCAGGAGAGATGTAGATGCATGGCCTGTCTCAAGGTACATTCTCTGGGGTGTTTGATAACTTTCTGGACGCCATGGTACGTATCAGTAAGCACTACATAGGATTCCCACAGAATGATATGATTGGAGGCGCCTGAAGCGGGAATTCTTTGCTATTGCTCAATTTCCCAATGTCTTGGGAGCCATTGATTGTACCCACATTGCGCTGCATGCTCCAATTGATGACTTGCCCTTCAGAAATCGCAAACATTATCATAGCCTCAACGTGCAGTATGTTTGTGACGCACGGATGAGGATTATGCATGTGTGTGCGAATTTTGGGGGTGCTAGTCATGATGCCCGCATCCTCTCTCTGTCCACCCTGTGGCGGCAGTTTGAGGAAAGAGAAATCCCCCTGGGTATCTCGTTGGTGAGTATTTGTGCACAACATGGTTAATTAGTTAGACAATTGCCACTGTAGTCTTAAACTGTTAGTGTAATGTTCAGCTATAGGATGCAATTTAACCATTTATTTCTCTTTCCGCAAATGTCTAGTTTTAGTTCAATGCAGATATGTAGCATGTCTTACCTTAAATGCTCAGATAGAAAATGCAATTTAACCTTTTAGTTTGTATTTTACACAAGGTCTGGTTTATGCCAAATACGCATATGTAGCATGTCTTAGCTGAAATGGGAAGATAGCAAAATCAATTTAACCATGTCATTGTCTCTTTCCGCAAATGTCTAGTTTTAGTTCAATGCAGATATGTAGCATGTCTTACCTTAAATGCTCAGATAGAAAATGCAATTTAACCTTTTAGTTTGTATTTTACACAAGGTCTGGTTTATGCCAAATACGCATATGTAGCATGTCTTAGCTGAAATGGGAAGATAGCATAATCAATTTAACCATGTCATTGTCTCTTTCCGCAAATGTCTAGTTTTAGTTCAATGCAGATATGTAGCATGTCTTACCTTAAATGCTCAGATAGAAAATGCAATTTAACCTTTTAGTTTGTATTTTACACAAGGTCTGGTTTATGCCAAATACGCATATGTAGCATGTCTTAGCTGAAATGGGAAGATAGCAAAATCAATTTAACCATGTCATTGTCTCTTTCCGCAAATGTCTATTTTTAGTTCAATGCAGATATGTAGCATGTCTTACCTTAAATGCTCAGATAGAAAATGCAATTTAACCTTTTAGTTTGTATTTTACACAAGGTCTGGTTTATGCCAAATACGCATATGTAGCATGTCTTAGCTGAAATGGGAAGATAGCAAAATCAATTTAACCATGTCATTGTCTCTTTCCGCAAATGTCTAGTTTTAGTTCAATGCAGATATGTAGCATGTCTTACCTTAAATGCTCAGATAGAAAATGCAATTTAACCTTTTAGTTTGTATTTTACACAAGGTCTGGTTTATGCAAAATACGCATATGTAGCATGTTTTAGCTGAAATGGGAAGATAGAGAATAAGATAGAACTAGATTATTCTTTTTAAATTTAAACATTTTTTAGTGGATTATCGTGTACAACAAAAATTTGTTTAATATGATTTAATTTTGTTCTGTTCATAATTTATAGGTGATTCTGGTTACATGATCCGGCCTTGGCTCATTACACCGTTATATAACCCTACTGATGAGGCTCAGGAACGCTACAATAGGGCACACAAGAGAACTAGGGCTGTTGTCGAGAGGATGTTTGGGCTCCTCAAAATGAGATTCCGGTGCCTTGACAGGTAGGGAGGAGCCCTCCAGTACAGCCCTAGGAAGGTGGCTAAGATCGTTATAGCCTGTAGCGTCCTGCATAATATTGCACAGCGGGCTGGGATGCTGCAGGCCCTCCAGGCGCCCCGACGCCTCCTCGAAGATGAGGAGGACGAGCCTGTTCTAGAGGGGCCATTCCGGGACGAGGGGCTCAATGTCAGAGCAGACATCATTAACCGCCACTTCAGACGGTAAATAATAGAAGTTAGATTGGAGTATTGTCTATTGATGTGAACTCTAGGAAAATGACAAGTAGAGAATTGTGCAAACATGTTAGGATTGTTTATCAAATGATAACAATTGAAATAATTTTATTCATATAGGTGATGCTCTGGTCATTGGGTCCTGTAGCGAGTCTTTGCCACCTGGTTTTTTAAAGACAACATCAGCTGGTAAGTATAAATATATGGACTGTGGCTGGCAGGAAGTTTACACCAATACATCATATGGCATACATTTTCAAAACTAGTATTTAGTTTACACATTACTTTAAATTTAAATACTCAGAAAGGGATCCTCTAGCATGACTATGGTTATAAGTCACACAGAGGCTCGTTCTGTTCAATATGACTCATCTTCACAATTTTAGAGAACATAACACAAGATGCTACACACGCTTAGTAAGCTAGTGTCAGAAATTATTTCAGAAATGGGGGGTGGGAGAGGGGTACAGAACTGATTCACACACTTGTAGTAATAATTTTAATAAAAAAATTTCTTCCATTAGGGAGATGACTTCATCTAAAGACTGAAAGTGAAGAATTCGAAGACTGACAGTGAAGATTTCCCAGACTGACAGTGAAAAATCCAAGATTGAAAGTGAAGAATACCAATGGGATCATGTCTGGCATTATCTTTCAAATCTGCTGACCTTGAAAACCATACAAAGACATGTTCACATGGTAAGTGCCAACTATTTGATGGAATAAGGCTGTGTAGGCATCCTATTGGAGACACTTAGATTATTTTTAAATTTTTAGATGGTATTTCACAGTCATCTATTTTGGAAATGATGAATAAGACACCTATTGAAGATAAACTGTTTTCTCGAGAATTGACTTTCAAAGACCATGCATTATCCAGGTTGGTTTTCCAATGCATGCTAGTTAAGAATCACAGGAAGAATGTAAAATATTTTGAAAAGATACATGTCCTATATTAGAATATTTGTAGCTTACATACATTACCCATACTTTGTTCATAATTTGATATTTATGTATCACAATCAGACAAAGGAATACATATTATAGTTGATATAGAGGTATTTGAATGGACATGAAATATTACATTTATGTTCAGCATACATATATGTATTTTTGATTATTTAAATGTGATATACATTATTATGTATAATTAGAAATGCTGATATTTAAATGGAATTTTGATTACACAATATAATGGTGTATGTATCTTTTTTTTAAAAAAAAATTTAATTCATAAATATTTTGATAAAATGTTGCACAAAGTTAGAGCATAGACACAAGATGATTGTAAATGTATTTTATTTTATGAATATTTTACAACGTGTGTATTAACTTTGTTAAATATTTTTTTTACAGATTTTCATCTGATGACTTCCAGGATTTATTTATTTTTGTTAAAAGAAAAATATTAAAAAAAAAAAAAATTGGTAATAATAAACATTTTATTATTAAATACCCTCTTTTGAACAGATTATAATAAATATCCATATAATCTGTCAATAAAAACAATTTGACTCCCATGACTGGTAGTTGTCTATTTGACAAGCACATGCATAAGATCAAATTAGGCATCATGTATTGCATTAATTTGAGAAAATTCACTGATTCAGAGAATCTTAAAATCAACTTGCTTTTTTAAATTAATTGGGGAGTGAAATCCATCAATGCTTTTATTGTGTAATTTTTAGATGTTAATTTGTAAAAATATTTTTGGATATGTAGTCAGAATTTGACATAAATTTATTATTTTCACTTTTAAGAAGGGAAAGTGGTTCACTTACATTAAAGTGACAGTGTTGTTGAATGTAAAATTTCTTTTATAAGATCTTGTATCTTCCTTAGGTATCCAAAAACATAATTTTCTTAAATTTATCTTTAAAAAAAATTAAAATGGTAGGTTAGTTAACTTCATATTTTGCACAAGCTAGTTATTGGATGCTATGTTAATTGATTTTATGTTCTAGTGGAATCATTTAAAGGGTCATTTAACTATAGTTATTAATATTATGTAATTTTTAAAATCTTACCTCTTGGTTAGACATCACATATCTATATATATTTTCATTCCCCTTTAGTTTATTTCTACAATGTTAAATCAACATTCCGAATGTTTTGGTCCTTAAAGGGACATTCCGAAAATATATTGTGTATTGAATTTTAAACAATCCTAAATAATTTTTAAAATATTTTTAATGTACTATTTAATTACATTCAGTCTTTAAATATACTTAGAAAAAGATATATCAATGCACATGTCTTAGACAATGACATAAGGCATCTATGTGCAACCAACAATCTTAATCAAAATAGCCTATGTAGATATGTATTTAATCCAAGAATATATATAATTAAAATCTAATGATCGAATAACAAAAAATATTAAGTTGTTAAAATATTATATTATTCTTCAAAATGCGTAAATAACATATAGCTTAATGTCCCTCTAAGCTGAAGACTGCGAAATACAGCCATTACAATATATATTTCATTCAGTGTGTAAAACAATCCAGAAGTTAATCTAAATATGCTTTAGTCATATGTTATACTAATTTTGCCAAAGGAAGGTGCCTAGGTTTATGATATTTCAAGCATTATTGCGAAATGTCTCCTTAAAGGGACATGAACTCAAAATATCCTTAAAGGGAGACTGTTCAAAAATTAATTATTTATACATTCGGAACGAGTATTCAATTTTAAGCAACTTTATAATTGACTCATATTATCAATTTTCCTCGTTATGTTGCTATCATTAATTGAAAAATAAGGCATTAAATTGATAATTTATTTGCTTCAGTACTCTGGACAGAACTTTTTTTTTTGGGTGGATTAATTTATCCAACAATCATCAAGGACAACCTAGGTTGTTCTCAAAAAATTGTCCGTAATATAAAATATCATTTTTGATTTGCCAAGAAAGATACCAAGATAATTATTAACATTTGAGAATCGGATTAAATTATAAAGTTGCTTAAAATGTCATGCTCAATCTGAATCACGAACGCTAAATTTTTTTGTACAGTGTCCCTTTAAGAGATTTAAAGAGTGTATTTACTTCTCTTATCTTATTATCTTGACATACTTTGCTTTAAAAGCATATCGAGATAGGCTCAGTAGATGAAGATTGGTGGATGCACAGAGATGCCTTATGTGATTGGCTCAACCATGTGCATTTAAATTTCTTCTGTTGAGGATATCTAAATACAAAGATAAATTGAGTTACATTTTAAAGTCTAAGGCCTAGATTTAGAGTTCGGCGGTAGCCGTCAAAACCAGCGTTAGAGGCTCCTAACGCGGGTTTTTTACGCACTCCGGTATTTAGAGTTTATTTACCGCGACTCAAAATACACCTAACGCTCAACTTTCTACCGCCACCTCAGACCCAGTAGTAAACATATACCGCACAAAAAAACATCCACGAATCACAAAACAAATATTACACAAAGTACACTTACACTCATACAAACACAACACTATCTTTATTTTTCGGAATTGTTATTTTTTCTTTAAAATACAAAGGATTAAAGTTGCGAGATCTCGGGTGTTTGAAAAAAATCCACACAAATCCATTTTCCCATTGACTTACATGGACATACGGGAAAAGACCCTCATATACCTACATCTAACGAATAACATTATCACAAACATACACTCATCGATGCATACAAACAATATACACCACATTACATACACAAAATATTTATTTATTACAAAAAGAACACGATTTAGTTACTTTTTCACACAAGCTCATGACGTCACTCACTTTACGAGGAAAACCAGTCTTAGAAAAAAAAATATAGAAATCTTTGGAGCCTCCATTGACTTCTATTGGGAAGACGTGCTCGTGCACGCGAAACCCTCATTTCCCTAACGCACGCAAATAGCGTAGACGGAAAAACTCCAAATACCAGCGCTAGAAAATACATGCTTTTATGCGTTAGACCCAGCTATGATAAATAGATCAAGAAATGACTATTTCCCTATGGTGGATTTATGTTTTTTAATATTAAATATTCACCACACCATAAATATTTTTAACACTTTTAGATTACATCAACTACAAATCCCCATCACTAGTAACACATTATTATTTCAATAAAATTACATTTACAATTAAAATAAAATTCAATACACATTTCTGGATTCACAAACACTACACAATGGGAAACATCTCTCATTTACCTTTATTATTGCATTTCTGTTATTCAACTCATATGCTTGCAGCAACTGCATATCTACATAGGCTTAACACATGATCACTCATGGATGCACATACATTACTTTTAACATTCACTCATACATGTGCATTCAAATGATGGGGGAAAAACACATTACATTCTCTCGAGGAATCACAAAACACAACATATGGATTTTACTGTACTTTTAACATCATGATTCCATCACCAGAAACCATTAGGAATTACCTACAACAAGAACATCATTACACCAGATTACAGATGTCACTTTATGGGAAGGAACAACAATGCCAGACCGCTATATAGAAGTCAGCATATGTGGGACACAATCACAATATATACGTACATGTACATAACACGCATCACCCATCACGCAACCACAAAGCACACATTTAGATTTTATTCAGCACACAATAACAATGTAGCACAATACAACAACACAATGAGGATTTCACAACTACATAGGCAGGTTAATAATATCATGACGTCATTACAAGATTCAACCATACACATCACAGATTCACCACTGTACCGCCCCTTTAGGAACTTTAACACTCAATACTACAATACAACATATACGTAAAACACACTTTTGAACAGCATTATTATGGAGATTTCAATGGGACAATTCAGAAATATTGTCAGATCGCACATCAATTATATATATAATACTACAGATGGCAGCCGGAAGTTATTCAGTATTCGTGCAATTTTTATGGGACGCATACAATATCGTCAGATCGAAAATCACTTATATATATAATACTACAGATGACAGACGGGAAGTTCGGAATTATTATTGCGATTTTAAAGGGACGCGTACAATATTCACATCTCGGCAATCACTTATATATACAATACTACAGATGACAGCCGGAAGTTATTCAGTATTAGTGCGATTTGAAAGGGACGCGTACAATATTCACATCTCGGCAATCACTTATATATACAATACTACAGATGACAGCCGGAAGTTATTCAGTATTAGTGCGATTTGAAAGGGACGCGTACAATATTCACATCTCGGCAATCACTTATATATACAATACTACAGATGACAGCCGGAAGTTATTCAGTATTAGTGCCATTTGAAAGGGACGCATACAATATTGACATCTCGGCAATCACTTATATATACAATACTACAGATGACAGCCGGAAGTTATTCAGTATTAGTGCCATTTGAAAGGGACGCATACAATATTGACAGCTCGGCAATCACTTATATATACAATACTACAGATGGCAGACGGGAATTTCGGAATTATTATTGCGATTTGAAAGGGACGCGTACAATATATTACAGCTCGGCAATCACTTATATATACAATACTACAGATGGCAGACGGGAAGTTCGGAATTATTATTGCGATTTTAAAGGGACGCGTACAATATTGACAGCTCGGCAATCACTTATATATATAATACTACAGATGGCAGACGGGAAGTTCTGAATTATTATTGCGATTTTAAAGGGACGCATACAATATTGACAGCTCGGCAATAACTTATATATACAATCCTACAGATGGCAGATGTTCCTTTATCATTTACAAACAATATTGCAGCAACATTGATCGATCACATTCGATGCACATTATACACAACTATGCACTTTCATTCATGTTAGCCTGGACGTGTGCTTGTTACTATAACATCGCGTTTAGGAAATATTGATTACGCATATGAACAAACATTACAAACATGCACTGTATGTGTGATATTTGACACTTTCACATTGAGAATCATTGTTTGAAACTAACATTTCAGCAAACAACAAATAAACGCCCACTGTGAAAGCATTCGCGCCGCTCACATACAAACAGGTGAATACAATCAGCAATCATTACAAACTCACTACCATTGGACTAATTGTACTATAAATCCCCCAAACAACATGGCCAATGCATCACTTGTGATCCACATCAGATCAAGTGCTTACCTTGTTACGCTGTTTTGAAAGATGGATGACGATGACATGGTAGACGCTGCTGGTGGTGCTATTGGCGAACTAGCTGTTGGTCGAATCAGGCAGCCTCGGCGGCTCAGACCGAGACGAAGGGGTCGTCTGGTTCGAGGTCCTCGTGTCTACAGGGTGAGACCCACCTTTGAAAACATGAGTGACTTTGAGGTTTTTGATAAGTATCGGCTCGATCGCGAACAGCTCATTGGCCTTTACGAGCTTCTTAAACCTCATTTGGAGCCACGTATACAAATAAGGACTGCTGTTCCCCCCATGAGTAAGATGCTAAGCTGTCTATACGTCCTGGCCTCCGGGAGTTTTCAATCCGGAGAACTGTACATGCATGGCCTGGCTCAAGGTACATTCTCTGGGGTGTTTGATAACTTTCTGAACGCCATGGTACGTATCAGTAAGCAATACATAGGATTCCCACAGAATGATGGTGATTGGAGGCGCCTGAAGCGGGAATTCTTTGATATTGCTCAATTGCCCAATGTCTTGGGAGCCATTGATTGTACCCACATTGCGCTGCGTGCTCCAATTGATGACTTGCCCTTCAGAAATCGCAAACATTTTCATAGCCTCAACGTGCAGTATGTTTGTGACGCACGGATGAGGATTATGCATGTGTATGCGAATTTTGGAGGTGCTTGTCATGATGCCCGCATCCTCTCTCTGTCGTCCCTGTGGAGACAGTTTGAGGAAAGACAAATGCCCCCTGGTTATCTCGTTGGTGAGTATTTGTGCACAACATGGTTAATTATTTTGACAATTGCCCCTGTATTTTTTAACTGTTAGCGTCATGTTCAGCTATAGGATTAAATTTAACCATTTGTTATTTACCGACGCTAATGTCTATTTTTATTGAAATGCAGATATGTAGCATGTCTTACCTTAAGTGTTCAGATAGAGAATGCAATGTAAACATGTAGTTAGCATTTTACACAAGGTTTGTTTTAGGAGAAATACGCATATGTAGCATGTCTTAGATGAAATGGCAATATATTATCTCATGCAATTTAACCCTGTCATTGTCTTTTTCTGCTAATGTCTATTTTTATTGAAATGCAGATATGTAGCATGTCTTACCTTAAGTGTTCATATAGAGAATGCAATGTAAACATGTAGTTAGCATTTTACACAAGGTTTGGTTTAGGAGAAATACGCATATGTAGCATGTCTTAGATGAAATGGCAAGATATTATCTCATGCAATTTAACCCTGTCATTGTATTTTTCTGCTAATGTCTATTTTTATTGAAAAGCAGATATGTAGCATGTCTTACCTTAAGTGTTCATATAGAGAATGCAATGTAAACATGTAGTTAGCATTTTACACAAGGTTTGGTTTAGGAGAAATACGCATATGTAGCATGTCTTAGATGAAATGGCAATATATTATCTCATGCAATTTAACCCTGTCATTGTCTTTTTCTGCTAATGTCTATTTTTATTGAAAAGCAGATATGTAGCATGTCTTACCTTAAGTGTTCATATAGAGAATGCAATGTAAACATGTAGTTAGCATTTTACACAAGGTTTGGTTTAGGAGAAATACGCATATGTAGCATGTCTTAGATGAAATGGCAATATATTATCTCATGCAATTTAACCCTGTCATTTTATTTTTCTGCTAATGTCTATTTTTATTGAAATGCAGATATGTAGCATGTCTTACCTTAAGTGTTCATATAGAGAATGCAATGTAAACATGTAGTTAGCATTTTACACAAGGTTTGGTTTAGGAGAAATACGCATATGTAGCATGTCTTAGATGAAATGGCAAGATATTATCTCATTCAATTTAACCCTGTCATTGTCTATTTCTGCTAATGTCTAGTTTTATTGAAATGCAGATATGTAGCATGTCTTACCTTAAGTGTTCATATAGAGAATGCAATGTAAACATGTAGTTAGCATTTTACACAAGGTTTGGTTTAGGAGAAATACGCATATGTAGCATGTCTTCGATGAAATGGCTAGATACAGATTTAGATATAATTTTTTTTTTTTTTTTTATGTTTCTGACAACTTTTAATATGGATTATGGTTTTTAAAAAATATATTTATACAACAATATACTAGTTTAAGTATTCTGTTTGAATTATGTTCTGTTCTAAATTTATAGGTGATTCTGGGTACATGAGCCGGCCTTGGCTCATTACCCCCTTGCGTAGCCCAACTGATGTGTCTGAGGAGCGCTACAATAGGGCTCATAAGAGAACCAGGGCGGTGGTTGAAAGGATGTTCGGGCTCCTGAAGATGAGATTCAGGTGCCTGGACCGTTCTGGAGGAGCACTCCAGTACAACCCAAAGAAGGTGGCTAAGATCGTTGTAGCC
Organism: Bombina bombina; assembly: GCF_027579735.1. Taxonomy (NCBI): domain Eukaryota; kingdom Metazoa; phylum Chordata; class Amphibia; order Anura; family Bombinatoridae; genus Bombina; species Bombina bombina. The sequence goes on from NC_069501.1 coordinate 988,466,179, forward strand.
TGTAGCGTCCTGCATAATATTGCACAGCGGGCTGGGATGCTGCAGGCCGTCCCGGTGGACAGAGACCTCCTCAGAGATGAGGAGGATGATCCTGTTCTAGAGGGGGAATTCCAGGACGAGGGACTTGATGTCAGAGCAGACGTCATCAACCGCCACTTTAGACGGTAAATAATAGAAGTTACACTGGAGTATTTTCAATAGATGTGAACTCTAGGGAAATGACAAGTAGAGAATTGTGCAAACATGTTAGTATTGATAAAATGTTATAATAATATTTATTTCTCATAATATAGGTGATGCTCTGGGCATTGGGTCCTATAGCGAGTCTTTGCCACCTGGTTTTTATAGAGGACATCAGATGGTAAGTAGAAATGTATGGACTGTTGCTGGCATGATTTGTACACAAATACATAATATGGCATAAATTTTTAAAAATATAACTTTGTTTACACATTACTTATGTACATAATCAGAAAGGGATACTCTAGAATGACTATGGTTCAATGTCACACAGAGGTTTGTTCTGCTCAATATGACTCATCTTCACACTTGATAGAAAATAACACAGGTTCATACACAGGCTTAGTAAGCTAGTGATAGATATTTATTATGAAATGGGGGGTGGGAGAGGGGTACAGAACTGATTCACACACTTGTATGAAATCTTTATATATAATTTCTTACATTAGGGAGATGACTTAATATAAAGACTGAAAGGGAACAATTTGAAGCCTGACAGTGAAGATTTCCAAGACTGACAGTGGGGAAAAAGCCAAGATTGAAATTGAAGTATACCAATGGGATCATGTCTGGCATATTTAAATTCTGCTGACCTTGAAAACCATACAAAGACATGTTCACATGGTAAGTGCAAACTATTTGATAGAATAAGGCTGTGGAGACATCCTATTGGAGACACTTAGATGATTTTCTATTTTGTAGATGGTATTTCCCAGTCCTCTATTTAATGAACTGATGAATAAGACACCTATTGAAGATCAACTGTTTACCCCTGAATTGACATTCAAAGACCATGCATTGTCCAGGTTGGTGTACCAATGCATGCTAGTGAAGACTGTAGAATATTAGTAGCTTACATACATTAGTCATATTTAGTTCTTAATTAGATATTTAGGGATCACAATCAGACACTTAGATGATTTTACTTTTTTAGATGGTATTTCCCAGTCCTCTATTTAATGAACTGATGAATAAGACACCTATTGAAGATCAACTGTTTACCCCTGAATTGACATTCAAAGACCATGCATTGTCCAGGTTGGTGTACCAATGCATGCTAGTGAAGACTGTAGAATATTAGTAGCTTACATACATTAGTCATATTTAGTTCTTAATTAGATATTTAGGGATCACAATCAGACACTTAGATGATTTTACTTTTTTAGATGGTATTTCCCAGTCCTCTATTTAATGAACTGATGAATAAGACACCTATTGAAGATCAACTGTTTACCCCTGAATTGACATTCAAAGACCATGCATTGTCCAGGTTGGTGTACCAATGCATGCTAGTGAAGACTGTAGAATATTAGTAGCTTACATACATTAGTCATATTTAGTTCTTAATTAGATATTTAGGGATCACAATCAGAAAAAGGAATACATATTATAGTTGATATAGAGGTATTTGAATGGACATGAAATATTACATTTATGTTCAGCATACATATATTGTTTACATGTGATATACATTATTATGTATAAATTTAATTTTTGAAATTTAAATATTATTTTTAATCAACAATATAATGGTGTATGTATTTCATTAATTTAAAATGAATGTAATGATTATCTTTAAAAAATGTTGATCAAAGTTAGAGCATAGACACCATATGATTTTAAATGTATTTTATGAATATTTTACAACGTGTGTATTAACTTTGTTCCATTTTTATTATTTGTCATTTCAGATTGGCATCTGATGACTTCATGGAATATTTATTTATTTTCTATTAAATATATATTTTTTTTTTAGCAGATTCTAATATATATCAATATAATCTGTAAATAAATAAAACTTGGACTCCCATGACTGGTAGTTGGCTATTTGACAAGCACATGCATAAGAGAAAATAATGCATTAATAGTAGAAAATAAAATTCTTCAGAGAATATTAAAAGATATATTTTAACATTAATTGGGGAGTCATATTCTTCAATGCTTTTATATTGAAAAAGTATATATTAAAAATATTTAGGATATGTATTAATATTATGATTGTTTTAACATTTAATAAGGTGAAGTGGTTCAATTACATGAAAGTGACAGTGTTGTTGAATGTAAAAAGAATTGTATAAGATCATGTATCTTCCTTAGGTATCTCAAAACATTATTAGAAAATATTTTACAATTATTACATTTATAAATGGTAGGTCATTTAACTTTATAATTTTTAATAATTAGTTATTGGATGCCAGGTTAATCTATGTAATTTTCTAGTGGAGTCATTTAACTATACTTAGTAATATTATGTATTTATTACAATCTTACCTCTTGGGTTAGACATCAAATATCTATATAGAATGTAATTTCCCCTTTAGTTTATTTTGTCAATGTTAAATAAAAATACAATATGTTTGGGTCCTTAAAGGGGTCATTCAAAATGTATATTTTGTATACATTGTTACAAATATCATACAAGAATTTAAACATATTTAGAATGTACTATAGAATTACATTCAGTCTTTAAATATACTTGTTAAAATAAAAATAAATGCACATATCTTAGTGAATGATATAAGGCATCTATATGCAAACAACAATCAGCATCAAAATAGCCTATGTAGAGATGTATTTAATCCACGAATATATATAATTACAATATAATGATTGAATAACAAAACATATTAAGTTGGTCAAATATAAGATTATGATACAAAATGCATACATAACATATAGCTTAATGTCCCTCTACGCTGAAGGCTAAAAAATACCTCATTTAATAAATATATTTCAGTCAGTGTGTAAAACAATCTAGAAGTTAATCTAAATTTGCTTTACTCATATGTTAGACTCATTTAGCAAAAGGAAGGTGCCTAGGTTTATGATATATTAAGCATTATTGTGAAATGTTTATTTAAAGGGACATGAACTCAAAATATACTTAAAGGTAGCCATTTAAAAAAACAATGATTTATACATTCTGAATGAGTATTCTATTTTAATCAACTTTAAAACTTGTCTCATATTATGAATGCTCATTGTGATGTTGCTATCATTACTTTAGAAATAAGGCAGTAAATAGCTAATTTATTTGCTTCAGTACTCTGGACAGAACTTGATTGTTTGGAATAATTGATGCAACAATCGTCAAGGACAACCCAGGTTTTTATTAAACAATTGTCCGTAATATAAAATATCATTATTGATTTTCAAAGAAACATAACAAGATAACTTAACATTTGATAATCGTATTAAATAATAAAGTTGATTAACATTTAATGCTCAATCACCAATGGTAAATTTGTTTGGACAGTGTCCCTTTAAGAGCTTGAAATAGTGTATTTACTTCTCTTCCTATCTTGACATACTTTGCTTGAAAAGCATATCGAGATAGGCTCAGTAGATGAAGATTGGTGGATGCACAGAGATGCCTTATGTGATTGGCTCAACCATGTGCATTTAAATTTCTTATGTTGAGGATATATAAATACTAAGAGAAAATGATTTACATTTTAAAGTCTAAACAATCTTCTATCTCTACAGATCATTTGATACAATTGTTTGTAATGTCTCTTTAAAACTAAAGACGCCATTGCACAATAACATATATGAGCACTTCAGAGAAATACAAGCTCGAGGTTTATTTGCGAATAACAAAGCTGTAGTTTAACATTTATAAACAGATTATCAAAGTTACTGACATTCTTCCCGGAATTTTAACATTAATAAATATTGCGTGGGAAACGCATCTTCAAACACCAGATTAGCATATTTAAACATTAGTGTAATGTCACGCAATAGCACACAATCAATGTGCATTATAAATACATTTAATAGAGCAATGTCAATACTTCACAATCAATTTATTTAAAGAACAATAAAGACATACAATATTAAATGTGTATTTGTATTAAAGAAACAGACCGTTATTAAACCGAGAAATGTCTACAACATTAATAATGTGACAGGATGAGATTTTAAAGAGTATTTAATCATTAATATTTCACGGATCACGGATATTAAATCTGCGTCACACATATCCGCATGACAGGCCCATGAGTTACAAATAAGTCTACATGAAAAATGAAGTTACAGCACCACCAAGCGGTATGTGTAAGGAAGTTACTAAGATATGAAACATTAAGGAACGGCCAATCAGAGTTCATCACACAAACACAACTTGAGTCAGGATGGTCTCACAGACATTATAACAATATTTCAAACTTTTATCCAATCAGATGTACAGATAAATTGTCCCATGGTGCATCTCATGTTTACTTCACCATATAAAAGTCCATTACACGTTGCCATCTTTGTCAGTTCTCTAATGCCTGCAGGCAGTCTTATATATTAATATTATTATAATATATTTAGTAGCCAACCGAGCAGGCATGTCAGTTCCCAGGTTCACCAAGGAGGAGAGCGCTGCACTGGTCCACGCCGTCAAGGACTTTTATCCCCAGCTGTTTGGGAACAAGAGGAGCTCGACAGATGCGCCTGTTAAGAAGGCCCTCTGGGAGTCTATCACCAATGCGGTTAGATTGGTGTGTGACGTCCAGAGGACCCAGGATCAGATCATGAGGAGATTCGGAGATATGAGGTTGCGTTTATCGAAAAAAGTCAACCTCATAAGGGACTGGGTACAAGCCCGTAAAAGAGGGGGCCAAAGAAAGGCCCCGCGGAAACTGTACCTACTCCCTTATGAGGTGACTTTATGCGAGCTCCTCAATCTCCGGGTCCCCAAAAGATTTAGATCCTCGCCATCCTCGGCCTCCTCTTCTTCCCTCCCAGCTGCGGGATCTGAAAGTCCTGACGCGGGGGACAGGGCAGATGCTTCTCCGTCCGGTGGCCTGGGAGGACCCGATAGAGAATCTGAACCAGGTAATTATCCAACTTCATATAATATTTATAATGTTAAAAATCCAAAATGTGTATTTAGTCAGATACTAAACCTATACAGATCTCACAACATACACTACATATGATGTTTAGATATCTGATTTTACATTAGTGATACATGAAATTGGAATGATGTTTATTGCGCTCTACAGAATATGCGTCACAGAGCGGAAATCTAATTTCGCATCCACGTTAACATGGGTTTGCGGAAAGTGGCATTGCTTTATACATGTTGGTCAAATGACGGATGCGTAATTCCGCTTGGAATCATTGCGCAATGATCGCGAAAATGGCATTTCTCATCCACGTTAACATGGGTTTGCGGAAAGTGGCATTGCTTTATACATGTTGTTAAAAATTAAATGGAAAATCTTAGATTAGTGAAGAATACAGTATTCTTATTTTAAATATTATATCTAATAAAAAACGAATAATACTAATAAATTATAACATATGGCCATCAATTGATGATTATGTAATAACAAGCATATATTCTTAAAGATACAGTAAACAACACAACTGATTGAAAATAAGAGTCCAGGATATATTTATCATTCATTTAATTGCGGAAACTATTAACTCATGGGACTACCAAAGGATTAATATTTTTCTATTGATTTGTTATTAATGTAAATATTTTAAACATGGCATGATTAGTATTAATGATATGCAATCCTCATTTAATATATTACAGATATGGATGTGGCTGCTGGATCCTCAAGCCAGGGCTTGTCACAGTATGGTATGTCTCATTTTAATTGACATTTGTCTTAGAAACATGGAATGAACATTACATACTAAATACACATTGTTCTATATTTATATGTAATGTCTATTTAATAGATGAAAATTATATAATTATTCGGATATACTTAAATAACATATTTGATTTTAATTGCATGCTCAATACCATTCATTACATCAACATATGGAGTAGATAATTCATTAACAAACAACAACATTGTGGAATCTATTTAATTTTAGATTAAAGGGATACTGAACTACAATTATTAATATTGTCTTTCACATACAGTATGCAATATTAATAAACATAAAATATAATACTATCATCATATGTGACATATTCTATTGCTAAATGTATTTTAAAATAAATAAAGTACGTTTATGTGCATCTAAATATTTGTTGACCAACCTGGGTTTATATTGATGATTGGTGGATACCTTCAACAAACAATATTTATTGAATCCAATATTCCTTATCTGCCTTTAAGATTAATATCGAACAACATTCGAATTATAATAGGAGTCAATGTTAAATCATTTTTTACAGTTTGAACATAGAAATCAATTATTTAAATTAATCATGTCAGTGTCCCTTTAAGACAAAATAGATTCATTCATCATTACATTATTTTTATTAAAAACTATTGATATATAAATCTAATTATCTGTTGGAGTTACTTTATATATATCTGCATACTCTAACAGCACCATGATTACATATTTGTAATAATAAAGTTTGTTATGTATTGTGATAAATATGTGTTGTGTCCTAAACAAGATTACTGTACATTGAAAAAATGGCTCGATGTGACACATGTTTGTTTAGATTTGTCAACAGATGCTCCTCAATATGTGGTTTGTGTGTATTCTTGTAACTTCTTAAGGACATATGACGGAATTATTCCGTCATAAAACAATTGAGCTAAGTGAAAGCTGTGTCCTTAAATGGTTAAGAACATTGATCATTGGGTATATTTAGATATGCAATAGCAGCATCTGAGATGAATTTGATGTCTAATGTAGTCTGACATTAAACATATGTTGAATACAGATATGTTTACAGAATCCCCTTGATTCAATCAAGCATTTTCTGGTGTAATGACTGCTCTATTCTTCACATTTTAAAGTTGATTAATGTTAAAATTCTAGACAGATGTGATTTAGTGATATCCAAAATGTGTTTAATAATATATATCTATATCATTCATAGAGAGAGTTGGTGTGGGGAGCCCACAGGAATCCAGCAGTGACATAGAGCCGCCTTTGCGGTCTCCTGGTAAGTCCATTGACTCATTTATATGTAATTGAAGGTGTATTGCTAATCAATATTATGATCATGATTCCGATGAAGCATAACATTATAAAAAATCATAGAATTTATCTTCTGATTATATATTTATTTTTTATATTGAGCGATTAATAATTTCTACTTTATTATTCTACACATTTGTTATTCATAAGATGTCTAACATATGTTTTTTTAAATTTTTTTTTTTTAACAACAGTCATCAAGTGATACACACATGAGAAATCTTAAATGTTCTATGTACTATGCTTTTATGAATTTAACATTAAGACAAACAATACATTAATATTCTGATTTATTGACAATAACAAATCTATTGTCATTTGTATGCTCCATCAAAATGATGTAAATCATAACTTTGTGTGTGTATATCTTTAATGCAACATTGATGTGCGTATTTGAGCAACAGTAACATATGTTATAATATCTGATCTTAAGGTGTACACAACATGTTATGTTTTACAGAGATTGATGTCACATGTGGGATGGAGGAGGAAGAGGCTGCCTTGGAGTCTGATGGTATGTGAAATATATCTATCATGTTTCCAACATGTTTCTTTTTTTGAAATCATTTTATTGAAGACATTCAAAGTCTACAGCTTTTTCCCTTTAAAAAGGAATATTATTTGTCTGTTCAAATACACTACTGCCCCCTTTCTATATCAGGCAGCATGAAAATCTGCTTGTATATATTTTTTTAAGAATATATAATTCATGCCATCATTATGTCACATGCATATTCCATGCCAAAACACAATAATAAGTTTCACATTGTACAGACAGTCATTGAGATTCATCTGAGTGCCTATATAGATACCATATCCTCATTTCAGAATAGTTTACAGATTCAAACACACTTCGAGGTATATTGAAAACATAATCAATTTTAAATGCGTTGATTTGATGTCAGGATGTATGAGATGTTAATATATTTATTTTACATTTTCAGATGGATCCACCACTTCTGGTCATCTGGATTCCGCCCCTGCCCAGTCACAGACCCCTCCCCGTGCACACACCCCTGACCATGGCCACACCTCTGCACACACCCAGAGCCCTTCCCATCACCAAACCCATGACCATGCCCCGACCACTGCCAGCCCTTCCCATATTTCATATCCTGTCCCTCCCAAAAAACGCCCATACACCCCCCTTCGCCGCTCTCCCCGTATTCTGGCCCGTACAGCTGCCCAGACCCAAACTCCCCACTCCCCAGCTGTACGGCCTACCCTGGAGCAGCAGCTCACCACTCCCCAAGCCATTCCCATCCCTCCCCGAGCCAATCCCATCCCTCCCCCCTGTTTAAACCTTCATTGTCCTGGGTGTCAGATTGTCCTTCCCAGGCACAGCTGTAAGTATCATTCTAAATACACTTTATAAGATACTTAAAGGTACAGTGAAGTTAAATTGGTTAAATTGTGATTCAAATCCAGCATGCAATGTTAAGCCAATGTATAATAGAATACTCTTATGAATTATTCGTCATTCTCTTGATATATTAATTGAAAACAACTTATTCCTATAATTAGTTTAAACAATAAAATAAATGTGGCCATCATTTCTTTATTGTTGGATGAATGTATCCATCAACCAGCATGCACAAACAAGGTTCATCAACAAATATTGGCTTCCATAAAAACCAACATTCTTGCATTCAAAATATAGCTTGACAATTAAAACATATAATGAATATGTGTAATTTCTAAAGATTTGTCATGTCATGCTCTATCTGAATCAGTCCATTAAATATTTAGGTTCAGTGTCCCTTTAATTGGATATCACTACATATACCAAACACCACTACTTGGATACAAAATTTTATGTCCAAATGTGGATACATTATCTCTTGTCTAACCCAGTGGGAATGTAATTTCTTCTGGTTGCTATGTTTACACAGCTTGTCCTCAATGCCAAAATGTTTAAGGATATGTGTGCCTACCACAGTCTAAATTGAATTTTTAAATTGCTAATGTAAGTACAATGTAAATCCTTTAACAAGATTTGATACACTCAAGCTGTATAAGTGGATCATCTAAAACCAATTAAAGGGTTCAACATGTTTGAGTAACATGAGCCTTTAATGATTTCTGTCTGTCTGAATAACCTAATTCATGTGTAAAGAATATATGAAAAATAATTGATGTAAATAATTATTTGTCTTTATGATGACAATGTATGTATTAAAATCTTTTATTCTGTTGTGTAATTATCCTTAATATTAATTTTTATTTTATTTTAGGCTGTGACTCAGCATGGCTCATGCTAGAAGGGATAGCAAGAGTAGAGCAGGCCGTGTTGAGGAACGCAGCTGTCCTGAGAGGGATGAACGACACCATGCAGGCCCAGCTCCGGGTTCAGGACTTGACTCTGCGTGAAATTATGCAATTACGTTCAAGGCCTGAATCTGGAGCTGGACATGCACAGGACAATGAAGAGGATGACCAGTAAGTGGAGGATCTGGATATGCTCCATGGTGGCAGATAATAATCCTCTGTCCACATGTTGAATTTGTATTTATATTGTTGCCATTTGGCCTTTTTATCAGTTTTTTGTTGTGCCTGTTGCACTCTTTTACCTTGTCATGTGTCTCCAATGAGGCTATGCTGGCCCTTGGCAACTCTCTTCATGGACTGTGATGCACTGTGTTACCTTGCCATGTGTCTCCAATGGGGCTATGCTGGCCCTTGGCAACTCTCTTCATGGACTGTGATGCACTGTGTTACCTTGCCATGTGTCTCCAATGGGGCTATGCTGGCCCTTGGCAACTCTCTTCATGGACTGTGATGCACTGTGTTACCTTGTCATGTGTCTCCAATGGGGCTATGCTGGCCCTTGGCAACTCTCTTCATGGACTGTGATGCACTGTGTTACCTTGTCATGTGTCTCCAATGAGGCTATGCTGGCCCTTGGCAACTCTCTTCATGGACTGTGATGCACTGTGTTACCTTGCCATGTGTCTCCAATGGGGCTATGCTGGCCCTTGGCAACTCTCTTCATGGACTGTGATGCACTGTGTTACCTTGTCATGTGTCTCCAATGGGGCTATGCTGGCCCTTGGCAACTCTCTTCATGGACTGTGATGCACTGTGTTACCTTGTCATGTGTCTCCAATGGGGCTATGCTGGCCCTTGGCAACTCTCTTCATGGACTGTGATGCACTGTGTTACCTTGTCATGTGTCTCCAATGGGGCTATGCTGGCCCTTGGCAACTCTCTTCATGGACTGTGATGCACTGTGTTACCTTGTCATATGGCTCATATATTCCTTATTTTTACAAGATTATTTATAAACGTTGTGTATGTTTTCTTACATACTAATAAAATAAATTTTATTTCACAAATCTTTGTCCTCATTCTTCCTGTTATTTTTTGCAAGCTCTAGTTTATGTTGTTTATCCTTAAAGGGACCTAACAAATCTATTTGTTATAATGAAATCATATATGTAAGACAATAGTAAATGACTTTAAGATTAACATCTCCAATGTAATCTTATTATTTGTGTTTATATTATTTTCTCTTAGCTCTATCATTGCCTGATTATGATTAGCAGAGTAATTTCTTTATATATGTATATATATTTTTGTATTTGTGTATATATGTATATTTAAATGTTCATATCCATGTGTGTATTTATAAACTCTGCATGAATTGATGCACCTTTACCAAATGATCTGAGTATTGATACAATGATATAATCCCTGTAAAGTGTTCATTTTATTTAAATAGTATTGACTATGTGTATGCTCTTTTTAAAAACAAAATAATGTCCCTTTAAGTGATGTTGATCACTATTGTAAATGAATGTATTTCCATTTGTAAAGCGTTTTTGTCCTTTTTACAAGAACAAGGACATATAGTTTTATTAATAAACAATCTTATTGTAATGTTGACAGCACCTGTATTTCATTTTCAAATCTATATTATTGTCAAAGTGTAACCAAATCAATCTCTGTGTGTAATACAAATAATGTAGATGATGAATATTAGTTAACTAATATGTTAACAAAATACATCTCCTCCCATATATGGCTATAGGTAGGCTGACCATAATTAAACTTGAATAAATGACACGTTTAATCAATACATGTATAACTATTGTTATTCAACAACAATCCAAAGATATCTTAAAACATCAATGGCATATGTATTTCTCATGTGTATCTTTTAAATGTTAAAGATATACACCATAGCTATAGTTCAAGGGACAGTCAAGTCCGAAAAGATGATTCATAATTTGGTGACATTCCTAGATAGCAATCTACACACATACTAGTTCCTAAAATATAAATACGTTTCTTAATGATATGCCAAGATGTCACTGAGTCCTTGTATTGTCTGCGGTTTTTCAGCGATCTCGGATGCGCCATGTTGCTTAAGACGTCACCTGCCAGGCTGTCCAATGATTCCTTGTATTGACTGACGTTCTTACGTGATCAGGAATATGCCTTTTATTGGATTGCGTTTTGACGCGATCAAGGATGCGCCTTTTTTTTTTGGGCGTTCTTACGTGATCAATAATGTGCCTTTCATTGGATGGCGTTCTTACGTGATCAAGGAAGCGCCATGTTAAGACGGCACATGTAAAGTTAAAAAAACGTGTGATTGGATTGCGTAGTCCCGCAATATTTGTGCACGTTAAAAACGTTTGTGACTGCATGCAATTTTAAAAAGCTTGCGAATATGTATTATTTGCATCATGTTACATTGTTGACCCGTAGCTGATAAAGACCAACACATTCTCTTTTGCTGGATGTCTGGTTGAATCAACGAACGAAAGCAAAATGTTTTCATGCATAGGATATTTCTAGGCAAGTGCAAATCTCTACAGTCCATGTTTAATATGTTTGTCAACAATGTTCCTTTTTCTTAAAAATTAATGTTGTGTTTAATGTTGAACATATCTAATTAATAAATATGCGCTATTGTGTTTGAATAAAGTAATCAATATGCATTTATCATATGCTAAATATATGATGCCGACTTCTTCTAAATGTAATTTCGTTGTATATTTTATGAAAGGTTCATTAGACACTCACATTATAAATAAAAATATTTGATTTTGTCTCTAGTTAGATAGTCCATTGTTTAACCAATAGGTTTATTTTGTCTTGTGTTGTAAGAAAATGTAAGTAATTTTCTTACTCCTCGCAAAGCCAATGAGTTTCATGTGAGTACCATCTCCAGCTTTGTCCAGTTTGTGTAAAGGTTCTTTTCATATGTTAATGATGGGGTATTGTGTTTTACGGTTGTAATGGTGGTTCATCTATATTTAAAATATAGCTAACCCTATTTTATTTGCAAGTGTTTGAAGCTTTTTAATATTGCTATCAGTATATGTTAATCTTGTTGTTTGTAGTAGTGTCTATTACATACAGTTATGTAAAAAATATAGGATACTGTCCCTTGAATGCAAATGTTGTTTTTTTGTATCATGTATGAGATCCACATAGTTTAATCTTCAAATATATTTTTGTTAGCATATTTCACCCCCCCACTCCTAAAAGGACTTTAAACCATATTCATTGTTAAAATAAAAATAGTTACAATAAAATATTAACACAATAATGTCTCTTAAAGAAAATAGACTTTATTTAACACGTCAATATAAATGTGATTTTCAAATATTTTTTTTGACAAAGTACATGTAGATATAGCAACAAGCTTAAAATGTGTTAGCATATGTAATGTTGTTAAAGGGACAGTTTCGAAAAAAAATATTTTTACATTATTCGAAAAGTCAATTCTGTAATAACAAGGATATCAAATGTTTCTCAACAATTGAACATTTGCTATCTAAATTTGCTATCTAAACCTATAAGGTTGGTGTGCTCATTTCTTAAATCTTGAAGAGTGCTTGTAATCATTATACAATTTGAGCACTAGAGGGCATTTGGATAGCATTTGTATATGTAAAATCTTGTGCTCATACAGCATATTATTGACCATGTATTGATCATTGATATCTAAAATGTTGTTATGTCAGAACAACAAATAAGTGGTCATTTTTCATAGTCATAGATACAAGGGTAAGCACATAAGTCACACATGTATTTCTCCATGTTTTGTTGTTTCAAACTTTATAATGCGTAATACAGTGTTTTCTTTGTAATCAATAATTTTCTGACTGTCCCTTTAAGCTGTGTTATTGGCATTCAAACAGTAATATGCCATCATGGATAATTGTTATGGTAATTTAGTTAGCGATTCGGGAAACAGTTTGGACATCACATCACAGAAACCAATCAATATCATGAACAAGGATAGGTATGTGATGATGTGGTTTTCACACACTTATAACCCACACTCTGCAAAGAATCTTCCTCCATGGACCCGGTCCCATAGATGTCGATTATATACAGAGTGTGGTCCACAAGTGTATGAAAACCACATCATCACATACCTATCCATTACACAAAAAACAAAATTTAAGTTTGAAAAAAAAACTTACTTCCTCTTCCTTCCCCTCTTCCCACGGGGCTGAGGCTCTGGGAGAGGCAACTGCCGACTCCGAAGAGTCCTCCTTGGAGCTGTTGTGGGAGGAGTGGAAGGAAGAGTACTGGGACGACCAAGGTGAGGAGTAGATGGCTGAGGAGGAGGAGGAGAAGATGGCTGAGGAGGAGGAGGAGAAGATGGCTGAAGAGGAGGAGGAGTAGATGGCTGAGGAGGAGGATGAGATGGGCCGGCAGGAGGAGATGGCCCAGCAGCAAGAGGCCCAGCAACAAGAGGCCCAGCAACAGGAGGTAGACCAGCATGCGCCTCCCGGAAAAATGTGAACATTTCCTGATGAAGATTGAACATTCTTGTTTGTCCTTCTTGTATTGTATTCAGTATACTGATTATTTCGTTTTGGCCTTGAATTATTTGATTCTGCCCATCAAGTATTCTGCGTCGTCCTTCTATGTTTTCTATCCGGGAGGTACGCATCTGGTCTATGTACTCCAGTAGAACCCGCACCTCCGCTATTTCTTCTTGTTGTGCCTGTTGAACCCGTGCACGGCGGGGTGCCCGTGCACGGCGGAGTGCGGGTCTTTGAGGGACCTCGGGTTCCGCGGCTTCAGCGGCATCCTCCTGTGCTTCCGGGGCCTCTTGATCATCTCCCGTGCGCTGTTCGTCACGGGGGGCCTCTTCCCTCCGAAGTGGGAATTCCTCACCACCACTCTCATCCCGGGGAGATGCAGGAGGCTGTGCTGCCTCGTCCCCAGACTCTGTATATTAAAAAAAAAATAAAAAAAGAAATGTATATATTAGCATATTTGCAAATAAAGGTTTAAATGACTTAGCTTACGATACAATTACAAATGCAGAATCATTAATCCACTTTGAAATCTAACAAACAATCAATACGATTTCCGCTTTTTCTAAACAGTGTTTGTGATATCTGGTCAATGTGAATGTTTTTGCGTTTGTTTTCAGTCTGTTTAAATGCACACCTAACCTATAGCCTAGATACTGATGTAACCGCTAAGTAATAGAATGCGTGTAAACAGCGTAATAGCATTAATCGGATCCTTAACACATGAAACCCAATGTTTTATCTTTCATGATTTATAAGCATACATTTAGTATCAACTTTCGAATGTACTTTTGTTATCTAATTAGCTTCATTCTCTGGATATTCTTTGCTGAAAAGCATATCTAAATATGTTTATAAGATTCTGATTGTTAGCTGAATATAGCTGCCTCCTGTGATTGTTTCACCGTGTGCATGGCTATTTCTTCATTAAAATATATCTCAAGAATTAATCAAATTATGTAATATAAGTACATTTGAATGTTTTGTCAAATTGTATTCGCTACCTCAATCATGAAAGTAAATGTTTGCGTATAGTGTCCATTGAAATACATTCGTATGTGAAATTATTGTTAAATGAGCTTACCGTCAGATGAGAGTGGCAGGTTCCCGGTATCGATTCCTCCGATACCGACTACTTCCACCTCGGAGATGCTGGGCCGCAACATTTCCTCCCATCTGCAGTACTCCATTTCAAGGGCAGGGCCGCCACCGGTCCCTGCGGCATGTCGGGCCTCCAGGCTTAACTTTTTTTTAAGTTCAAGTTTACAGTCCCGGTACCGATGTTTGATGGAATCCATATCCCTGTTCCGGCAACCCACTGCATTGACTGCATTCCGAATCTCGTTCCAGAGCCTCCTCCTGTCAGTCGGGGTAGTCTTCTGGTGCTGCAGCATCCTATACCTGGCCATATAGGCCTCTACGAGGGCCTCCTTCTCCTCCATCGTAAACCTCGCCTCCCTAGTCGCCTTGGCCTTCCCCTGTGACGATGCCCTCTGTTTCCCGGACTGTGAAGCCCTACTCTGACCGCCACTGGGCCCAGCCACTTGGTCATCTTGAACCAAGTGGCTGGGTCCACCCACCGCTTCCACCCCCGCTTCCTGCCCCCCTTCCTGCCCCCCTTCCTGCCCTGTTCCTCTCCCCCTCCCTCTACTCCCCCCTCTACCTGTCCCCTGCCTGGCCTCCATCTCCTCCCTAAACTAAACCCCAAATAATAAAAAAAAAGTGAGTGTGATGAAATGAAAGGGGGTCAAAATAAAGAACTAAAAAGACAAAAAAGGTGCTTAAAGTGTGAGGGATGTAAAAAAAAACAAAGAGGGTAAGGAGTATTTAAATAAACGAAAAGAATAAGACTAAAAGGAGGATATGTAAACTAAATGTAACTAGGGGATGGGTATGGGATGGGTATGGGGTATGGGATAAGAGTAAATGGGATGAAAGGGAATGGGACTACAAGGAATGGGGTATGGAGTGTAGTATGAGGGGGTAGGGGGTATGGAGTGTATGTAGTGTTATTGATAAGTGTATGTATGTATTGAATGTGTTTGCGTGTAAATGTGTTAAGTGTACAGATAAATCACTCGCTCGCTAACTAACACTACTTCTAATTCTCAATAACAAACACTCCCACTAACGCTCACTAACTACCACTAACTGACGCTCACACTAACAACTATCACTAATAACTCCCACTAACTCACTCACGCTCCCACTAACAGACTCTCTCCCACTCCCGCTACCTCCCACTAACTCACTCACTCTCTCACGCTAACACTACCAACTGACTATCTCACGCTAACACTACCAACTGACTCTCTCACGCTAACACTACCAACTGACTCTCTCACACTAACACTAACTCACTCTCAAAAAATCGCAAAATCTCTATTCTTAACTCTCCAAAGACCCACCAGCAACACAGTCAAAGAAGCCCTGCTTGTGTGGTGCTTATATACCCTGTGTAAATGTTTAATGATGTCCCAATTTCCATTGTAATTAGTGTTCAGGTGTGCTTTATTAGCAATTAATATTATTGCAATGTGTATTAGGTGTGTTAATTTGCGCATGCTCATTTTGAGTTGGTATTTGTGGAATGTGTAGAATGCGATGATGTCATAGTGGTCGTTTTCTCTAACATTGTCCAATAGTATTCTTTTTAAATGTGAATTTGCGATGGTGTGTTCTTCGTGAAGTGTTGTATATGTATGTTTTTCATAATATATAATGATATTGAATGCGATTTTTTTTTTAGTGTATGTATATATTTTTTAATCCTTGTTGTTATTGTGCGATTTTCCGCATCTTAAAGTATATGCGTATTCCACGTATAAATAGTATTAAAACTTCCCCCGCTTGTGAATGTGTAATGCTTGTGTGCTTTGTTGATTGATTGATGTTGTGACATTTGCGGCGTGTTATTGTTGTGCATGATGTGGTATGCGTCATATGACCGAGCTGTGCGTATTTCTCGCGAGATCGAGTGTTAGGTGAAAAAAGCTATTTTTTGCCTTTCCCATTGTTCTCTATGGGAGACTGTCTAACGCGGGCAGGATTACGCGTGTGACATACACGCGTTAGGAGCATCGTTAGATGGTCTTATATTAACTCTAAATACCGGAGTCAAACAATGCCGTGCGTTAGACATAAAACACGCGTGGCGTTAACAGCCCATCTACCGCCGAACTCTAAATCTAGCCGTAAACATTTTTGATCTCTACAGATCATTTGATACAATTGTTTGTTTGTAACGTCTCTTTAAAAATAAAGACGCCATTGCACAATAACATATATGAGCAGTTCAGACAAATACAAGCTCGAGGTTTATTTACTAATAACAAACAAACCTGTAGTTTAATATCTATAAACAGATTATCCAAGTTACGGACATTATAACCTGAAATTGAACATTCAGAAATGTTGCGTGGGAAACGTATCTTGAAACACGAGATTTGCATCTTTAAACATTATAGTCTAATGTCACGCAATAGATGTGCATTATAAATACATTTAATAGAGCAATGTCAATACTTCACAATAAGTCACAGAATTGATTTTATGAACAATAAAGACATACAATATTAAATGTGTATTAATCCAACGTATTTGTATTAAAGAAACAGACCGTTATTAAACTGAGAAATGTCTACAACATTTAATAATGTGAGAGTATTAGATTTTAACGAGAATTTAAACATTAATATTTAACGGATCACGTATATTAAATCTGCGTCACACATATCCGCATGACAGGCCCATGAGTTACAAATAAGTCTACATGAAAAATGAAGTAACAGCACCACCA
The DNA here is from genome assembly GCF_027579735.1 of Bombina bombina. Lineage (NCBI taxonomy): Eukaryota > Metazoa > Chordata > Amphibia > Anura > Bombinatoridae > Bombina > Bombina bombina. The sequence goes on from NC_069501.1 coordinate 988,483,903, forward strand.
GGAGGTATGTGTATGGAAGTTACTAAGATATGAAACATTAAGGAACGGCCAATCAGAGTTCATCACACAAACACAACTTGAGTCAGGATGGTCTCACAGACATTCTAACAATATTTCAAACTTTTATCCAATCAGATGTACAGATAACTTGTCCCATGGTGCATCTCATGTTTACTTCACCATATAAAAGTCCATTACACGTTGCCATCTTTGTCAGTTCTCTAATGCCTGCAGGCTGTTTATATATTATATATATATATATATTATATTTTGTTGGGGGCTAGCAGGCATGACATCTCCCAGGTTTACCAAGCAGGAGAGCGCTGCACTGGTCGACGCCGTCCAGAAATTTTATCCACAGCTGTTTGGGAACAAGAGGAGGTCGACAGATGTGAAGGTTAAGAAGACCCTCTGGGAGTCTATCACCAATGCGGTTCAATTGGTGTTGGGCGTCCAGAGGAGCCAGGATCAGATCATGCAGAGATTCGGAGATATGAAGTTGTGCTTGTCAAAAAAAGTCGACCTCATAAGGGAGTGGGTACAAGCCCGTAAAAGAGGGGGAAAAAGAAACTCTACCTACTCCCTTATGTGGTGACTTTATGTGAGCTCCTCAGTCTCCGGGTCCCCAAAAGATTTAGATCCTCTCCATCCTCGGCCTCCTCTTCTTCCCTCCCAGCTGCTGGATCTGAAAGTCCTGACCCGGGGGCCAGTGCAGCTGCTTCTCCGTCCGGTGGCCTGGGAGGAGCAGAAGGAGAATCTGAACCAGGTAACTATCCAACTTCATATAATATATTAATATTTGATTAGAATTTTAAGAAATGTGTATATAGTCAGATACTAAACCTATATAGATCTCACAACATACGCTACATATGATGTTTAGATATCTGATTTTAGATTAGTGACACATGAAATAGGAATGATGTTTCTTGCGCTCTACAGAATATGCGTCACAGAGCGAAAATGGAATTGCGCATCCGTGAAATCACTACCATCTACCATTTCATACATTAACTATCGAATCCTAAGACAGTTATATATATTCTTTGTTCTTGTTCAATATTAACAAATATACTATTTTCATCTCGTAATACACCCAATAGCAAATATATTTGAAGTCTTTATGAAATGATACTCATCGCACTACTTTATCCACATTTATTTCACGGATGCGTAATTCCGCTTGTAATCATTGCGCAATGATCCCAAAAAATAGAATTGCGCACACACGTGAACATGGGTTTGCTGTAAGTGGCATTGCTTTACACATGTTGGTCAAATGACGGATGCATAATTCTGCTTGGAATCATTACGCAATGATCCCGAAAAATAGAATTGCGCACACATGTGAACATGGGTTTGCTGTAAGTGGCATTGCTTTACACATGTTGGTCAAATGACGGATGCGTAATTCCGCTTGGAATCATTGCGCAATGATCCCGGAAAATACAATTGCGCACACACGTGAACATGGGTTCATCATGGGCATCGCTTTACACATGTTGGTCAAAATGAAATGTGAATTATTATAAATGTGAAGAATACAGTATTCTTATTTTCAATATTATACATAATAAAAAAGATACTAGCAGAATCAAAATAAATAATAAACTATGTCCATCAATTGATGAGAATGAAATAACACAACAAATTAATTAAAGCTACAGTCAACAACATAACTGATTGAAAATAAGAGTACAGGATATATTTATGATGAAATTAGTTGAGGAAACAATTAACTCATGGGACTACCAAAAGATTAATAGTTTTTCATTGATTTGGTAATAATTTAAAGTTTTAAACATGGCATGATTTGTATTAATGATATCCAATCCTCATTTAATATATTACAGATCTGGATGTTGGTGCTGGAACCTCAAGCCAGGGCTTGTCACAGTATGGTATGTCTCATTTTAATTTACATTTGTCTTAGAAACATGGACAGAACATTACATAAAAAATCAACATTGTTCAATATTTATATGGATCCTCAAAATAGATTTGTAAAAGATTTACAAATAAGAATAATAAAAAAAACCCCATAGGATTACATTGTAATACTAATCTGAAATTTGTTCGATTTTAAGATATCCCATCTATTCTTGATATCTTCATTTTAATGTAAGATTCTTTGAATGTCCAATTTATATTTTTCCCCTGTGTATTGCTTAAAGGGACAGTTCACCCAAAAACTTTCTCCCCTTTAAATTATTCCCAATGATCCTTTTTACCTGCTAGAGTGTATTAAATTGATTGCAAGTAGCTCCTTTACTCATATTTCAGCATTTGAAATAGTTCATTTAGCTTGTGGTTTCCCAACCTATACTGAAAGTTTTGATACTGGCGTATACGCTATTGACAAGCCTAAGTAAACACAGCTAGCAGAAGAGATTACACCCTCAGTGGAGGGCATGATAGTTAAGTAATAAAATGATAATTTTCCATTGTTCTCTCTATGTATTGAGCTTTGGTGTTCCAGACAAATATAAGATAAGGGAGCAAGTGTGTGTACATAAAAGTGATAACATAATGAGATCTGATATTACCTGAAGCTCAACCCATTGTAATAGGCTGTGGTTTCAATGCACAAAACCAGCTACTTCAGATACACAAATAAACCCGAAAATGCAATTTCTCAAATATTTTATACTCTGCAGTTGGTATAACAAGTCATTTAAAATACATTTATGGAAAAACAATTTTACAGTGTACTGTCCCTTTAATCTTATTTGGATACATTTTGACAACATTCACACACTTTTGCATATGTTTTGAGTTTTAAAATATAGATTACATATTTTTAATTGATCAAGTCATTTAAGGGACATGCCAACTAAATTTTACATTGAATGATTTTGACACGTGATTTTATTGTTTTGTATAAACATTTTATTAGCTAAATTGGTTCAGTCTATTGTTTTAGTTATTCTAAAAACATATTGAGTTTGGTTTAGGTTAAGCAATGCATTACTGGTATTAACCGGCTGTTTTTTTATGCATAAATTGGCCTTTTTTCATAAGTTAAAATCATGTGTTCAGATAACAGTAGTACATAGTTTCAAAAAGTATACAATTACACATTTGGAGCTTCATGTCCCTTTAAGAGAGGATAATTAAAGATTTTTGAGGATATCCTTAACTAACATATTAGATTGTAATTGCATGCTCCATCCCATTCATTACATCAACATATGGAGTAGAGAATTCATTAACAGCGACATTGTCAAATCAATATATTTTTATATTAAAGGGACACTGAGCTAAAATTATTACTGTTGTCATTCAGATAGAGCATGCAATATTAATCAAAATTTAAATATAATACTATAATCATATTTTAAATATTCTCTTGATAAATGTATTTTAAAATCAAGAATGTACGTTTATCTGCAGCTCCATTTTGGTTGACCAACCTGGGTTGTTTTTGATGATTGGTGGATACCTTCAACAAACAATATTTATTGAATACAATATTGCTTATCTGCCTTTAAGATTAAAATGTTGAAAAATAAATATTATAGTAGGAGTCAATGTTAAATAATTTGTAACAGTTTGAACAGTGAAATCACTGATTGAAATAAATCATGTCAGTGTCCCTTTAATAAACAATAGATTCATTAATCCTTACATTCTTTTGATTAAACAATATTAATATATAATTCACATATTCACTGTTGGAGTTACTTTATAGATATAAGCATACTCTAACAGCACCATGATTACATATTTGTACAAATCAATTTGGTTTGGTATTGTGATCAATATGTGTTGTGTCCTAAACAAGATTACTGTACATTGCACAAATGGCTCGATGTGCCACATGTCTTTGTTTATATTTGTCAACAGCTGTTATTCAAAATGTGGTTTGTGTGTATTCTTTTAAGAACATTGATCAATGGGTATATTTAGATATGCAATAGCATCGTATGAGATGAGTTTGATGTCTAATATAGTCAGAAATTAAACATATGTTAAATACATAATTTTTTACATAATCCCCTTGATTCAATCAAGCATTTTTTATTCTAATGACTGCTCTATTCTTCACATTTTCAAGTTGATTATTCTTATAAATCGATACAGATGTGATTTAGTGCTATCCAAAATGTGTTCACTAATATATATCTATATCATTCATAGAGAGAGTTGTTGTGGGGAGCCCAGAGGGATCCAGCACTGACACTGAGCTGCCTTTGCAGTCTTCTGGTAAGTCCATTGACTCATTTATATGTCATTGAAGGTGTATTGGTAATCAATATTATGAGCATGATTCTGATGAAGCATTACATTTGAAACAAACATATAATTTACTCCTCTGATTATTTATCAATTTTAGTTTAATATTGAAAGATTAAGAATTCCAATTTTCTTAGGCCTAGATTTGGAGTTTGGCGGTAGCCGTGAAAACCAGCGTTAGAGGCTCCTAACGCTGGTTTTAGGCTACCTCCGGTATTTGGAGTCATTAAAAAAAGGGTCTAACGCTCACTTTTCAGCCGCGACTTTTCCATACCGCAGATCCCCTTACGTCAATTGCGTATCCTATCTTTTCAATGGGATTTTTCTAACTCCGGTATTTAGAGTCGTGTCTGAAGTGAGCGTTAGAAATCTAACGACAAAACTCCAGCCGCAGAAAAAAGTCAGTAGTTAAGAGCTTTCTGGGCTAACGCCAGTTCATAAAGCTCTTAACTACTGTACTCTAAAGTACACTAACACCCATAAACTACCTATGTACCCCTAAACCGAGGTCCCCCCACATCGCCGCCACTCAATTAAATTTTTTTAACCCCTAATCTGTCGACCGCCACCTACGTTATACTTATGTACCCCTAATCTGCTGCCCCTAACACCGCCGACCCCTATATTATATTTATTAACCCCTAATCTGCCCCCCTCAACGTCGCCTCCACCTGCCTACACTTATTAACCCCTAATCTGCCGAGCGGACCGCACCGCTATTATTATAAAGTTATTAACCCCTAATCCGCCTCACTAACCCTATAATAAATAGTATTAACCCCTAATCTGCCCTCCCTAACATCGCCGACACCTAACTTCAATTATTAACCCCTAATCTGCCGACTGGAGCTCACCGCTATTCTAATAAATGTATTAACCCCTAAAGCTAAGTCTAACCCTAACACTAACGCCCCCCTAAATTAAATATAATTTTAATCTAAAGAAATTAATTAACTCTTATTAAATAAATTATTCCTATTTAAAGCTAAACACTTACCTGTAAAATAAATCCTAATATAGCTACAATATAAATTAGAATTATATTATAGCTATTTTAGGATTAATATTTATTTTACAGGTAACTTTGTATTTATTTTAACCAGGTACAATAGCTATTAAATAGTTAAGAACTATTTAATAGCTAAAATAGTTAAAATAATTACAAATTTACCTGTAAAATAAATCCTAACCTAAGTTACAATTAAACCTAACTCTACACTATCAATAAATTAATTAAATAAAATACCTACAATTACCTACAATTAAACCTAACACTACACTATCAATAAATTAATTAAATACAATACCTACAAATAACTACAATTAAATAAACTAACTAAAGTACAAAAAATAAAATAGAACTAAGTTACAAAAAATAAAAAAATATTTACAAACATAAGAAAAATATTACAACAATTTTAAACTAATTAAACCTACTCTAAGCCCCCTAATAAAATAACAAAGCCCCCCAAAATAAAAAAATGCCCTACCCTATTCTAGATTACTAAAGTTCAAAGCTCTTTTATCTTACCAGCCCTGAACAGGGCCCTTTGCGGGACATGCCCCAAGAAGTTCAGCTCTTTTGCCTGTAAAAAAAAACATACAATACCCCCCCCAACATTACAACCCACCACCCACATACCCCTAATCTAACCCAAACCCCCCTTAAATAAACCTAACACTAAGCCCCTGAAGATCTCCCTACCTTGAGTCGTCTTCACCCAGCCGAGCCAAATTCTTCATCCAAGCAGAGCAAAAAGAGGTCCTCCATCCGGTAGAAGTCTTCATCCAAGCGGGGCAGAAGAGGTCTTCCATCCGATTGAAGTCTTCATCCAAGCGGGATCTTCTATCGTCATCCATCCGGAGCGGAGCGGCAGGATCCTGAAGACCTCCGACTCGGAACATCCATCCTGGCCGACGACTGAACGACGAATGACGGTTCCTTTAAATGACGTCATCCAAGATGGCGTCCCTCAAATTCCGATTGGCTGATAGGATTCTATCAGCCAATCGGAATTAAGGTAGGAATATTCTGATTGGCTGATGGAATCAGCCAATCAGAATCAAGTTCAATCCGATTGGCTGATTGGATCAGCCAATCGGATTGAACTTGATTCTGATTGGCTGATTCCATCAGCCAATCAGAATATTCCTACCTTAATTCCGATTGGCTGATAGAATCCTATCAGCCAATCGGAATTCGAGGGACGCCATCTTGGATGACGTCATTTAAAGGAACCGTCATTCGGCTAGTAGGCGTCGGGAGAAGAGGATGTTCCATGTCGGATGGAAGATGATGGCTCCCAAAGAAAGAAGATTGAAGATGCCGTTGATAGAAGACTTCATCCGGATCATGGACCTCTTCAGCTCCCGCTTGGATGAAGACTTCAGCCGGATCATGGACCTCTTCAGCTCCCGCTTGGATGATGACTTCAGCCGGATCATGGACATCTTCAGCCCCCCGCTTGGGCTTGGATCAGGACATCGGAGGAGCTCTTCTGGATCGATCGGTGAACCTGGTATGGTGAAGATAAGGTAGGAAGATCTTCAGGGGCTTAGTGTTAGGTTTATTTAAGGGGGGTTTGGGTTAGATTAGGGGTATGTGGGTGGTGGGTTGTAATGTTGGGGGGGGTATTGTATGTTTTTTTTTACAGGCAAAAGAGCTGAACTTCTTGGGGCATGCCCCGCAAAGGGCCCTGTTCAGGGCTGGTAAGGTAAAAGAGCTTTGAACTTTAGTAATTTAGAATAGGGTAGGGCATTTTTTTATTTTGGGGGGCTTTGTTATTTTATTAGGGGGCTTAGAGTAGGTGTAATTAGTTTAAAATTGTTGTAATATTTTTCTTATGTTTGTAAATATTTTTTTATTTTTTGTAACAGTTCTTTTTTATTTTTTGTACTTTAGATAGTTTATTTCATTGTAGTTATTTGTAGGTATTGTATTTAATTTATTTATTGATAGTGTAGTGTTAGGTTTAATTGTAGCTAATTATAGGTATTTTATTTAATTAATTTATTGATAGTGTAGTGTTAGGTTTAATTGTAACTTAGGTTAGGATTTATTTTACAGGTAATTTTGTAATTATTTTAACTATTTTAGCTATTAAATAGTTCTTAACTATTTAATAGCTATTGTACCTGGTTAAAATAAATACAAAGTTACCTGTAAAATAAATATTAATCCTAAAATAGCTATAATATAATTCTAATTTATATTGTAGCTATATTAGGATTTATTTTACAGGTAAGTGTTTAGCTTTAAATAGGAATAATTTATTTAATAAGAGTTAATTAATTTCTTTAGATTAAAATTATATTTAATTTAGGGGGGTGTTAGTGTTAGGGTTAGACTTAGCTTTAGGGGTTAATACATTTATTAGAATAGCGGTGAGCTCCAGTCGGCAGATTAGGGGTTAATAATTGAAGTTAGGTGTCGGCGATGTTAGGGAGGGCAGATTAGGGGTTAATACTATTTATTATAGGGTTAGTGAGGCGGATTAGGGGTTAATAACTTTATAATAATAGCGGTGCGGTCCGGTCGGCAGATTAGGGGTTAATAAGTGTAGGCAGCTGGAGGCGACGTTGAGGGGGGCAGATTAGGGGTTAATAAATATAATATAGGGGTCGGCGATGTTAGGGCAGCAGATTAGGGGTACATAGGGATAATGTAAGTAGCGGCGGTTTACGGAGCGGCAGATTAGGGGTTAATAATAATATGCAGGGGTCAGCGATAGCGGGGGCGGCAGATTAGGGGTTAATAAGTGTAAGGTTAGGGGTGTTTAGACTCGGGGTACATGTTAAAGTGTTAGGTGCAGACGTAGGAAGTGTTTCCCCATAGCAAACAATGGGGCTGCGTTAGGAGCTGAACGCGGCTTTTTTGCAGGTGTTAGTTTTTTTTTCAGCTCAAACAGCCCCATTGTTTCCTATGGGGGAATCGTGCACAAGCACGTTTTTGAGGCTGGCTGCGTCCGTAAGCAACTCTGGTATCGAGAGTTGCAGTTGCGTTAAATATGCTCTACGCTCCTTTTTTGGAGCCTAACGCTGACATTCTGTGGACTCTCAATACCAGAGTTATTTTTATGGTGCGGCCAGAAAAAAGCCAGCGTTAGCTACGCGGGTCCTTACCGACAAAACTCTAAATCTAGCCGTTAGTCTACACCTTTGTTATTCAGAAGATGTATAGCATATGTTTGTTTACATTTTCAATTTTGACAACAATCATCAAGTGATACACACATGAGAAATCTTAAAAGTTCAATGTACTATGCTTTTATGATTTTTAAAATAATACAAACAATAAATCGAAAATCTGAATCATTGAGAATAACAAATCTAATGTCATTTGTATGCTCCATCAAAATGATGTAAATCATAACTTTGGGTGTGTATATCTTTAATGCAACATTGATGTGTGTCTTTGAGCAACAGTAACATATGTTATAATATCTGATCTTAACGTGTACACAACATGTTATGTTTTACAGAGATTGATTTAACATGTGGGACGGAGGAGGAAGAGGCTCCCTTGGAGTCTGATGGTATGTGAAATATATCTAACATGTATCCAACATGTTTTTTTATTGGAAAACATTTTATTGAAGACATTCAAAGTCTACAGCTTTTGCACTTTAAAAAGGAATATTATTTTTCTGTTCAAATACACTACTGCCCCCTTTCTATATCAGGCAGCATGAAAATATGCTTTGATTATTCTTTCATTTTTTTTGGATTTCTAATTCATGCCATCATGATGTCACATGCATATTCCAGGCCAAACCACAATCATAATTTTATAATTGTACAGACAGTCATTGCTATTCATCTGAGTGCCTATATGCATACCATATCCTCATGTCATCATTGTTTAGAAATTCAAAAACACTTCTAAGTATATTGCAAACATTATCAAGTTGAAATGCCTTGATTTGATTTCATGATGTATGAGATGTTAATATATTTTTATTATTTATTTCAGATGGATCCTCCACTTCTGGTCATCATTTTTCCACCCGTGCCCAGTCCCCGGCCCAGTCCTCTGCCCAGACCCCTGCCCAGGCCCCGGCCCAGTCCCCTGCCCAGACCCCTGCCCAGTCCCCTGCCCAGGCCCTTGCCCCTTCACAGGCCCCTCCACAGACCCAAGACCCTCCCGGCCCTTCACATTTTGCCTGTCCTGTCCCTCCCAAAAAACGCCCCTTCGTCCCCCTTCGCCGCTCTCCCCGTCTTTTGGCCCGTACAGCTACCCCACCTGCCCAGCCCCCAACTCACCACTCCCCAGCTGTACGGCCTACCCCAGAGCAGCAGCCCATCCCTCCCCAACCCAATCCCATCCCTTCCCCCTTTCTCAACCTTCATTGTCCTGGGTGTCGGATTGTCCTTCCCAGGCACAGCTGTAAGTATCATTCAAAATCAACATTATAAGATACTTAAAGGTACACTGAAGGCAAATTGTTTCTATTGTGATTCAAATAGAGCATGCAATGTTAATCAAATTTATAATTTACTACTCTTATCAATTATTCTTCATTCTCTTGCTATCTTTATTGAAACAAAGAAATGCCTATAATTATTTAGAAAATAAAAAAAGTCTGGACATCATTTCTTTATTGTTGGATGAATGTATCCATCAATCAGCAGGGACAACCAAGGTTGATAACCAAAAATGGCCTGCCCTATAAACTTACATTCTTGCATTTAAAATATAGCTATAGAATTCTAACATTTCAAGAATAGGAGTAAATTAAAAATTTGATTTAAATGTCATGCTCTATCTGAATCAGTAAATAAAATATTTTGGTTCAGTGTCCCTTTAATTTGATATCACTACATATACCAATCACCACTACTTGGATCCAACAATTTATGTACAAATGTTCATACATTATCTCTTGTATAACCCAGTGGGAATGTAATTTCTTCTGGTTGCTATGTTTACACAGCTTGGCCTCAACGCCAAAATGTTTAAGGATAGGTGTGCCTACCACAGTATAACTAAAATATTTAAATTGCTAATGTAAGTACAATGGAAATCCTTTTACAAGATTTTATACACTCAAGCTGTAAAAGTGGATCATCGAAAACCAATTAAAGGGGACAACATGTTTGAGTAAACTGTCCCTTTAATGGTTTAGGTCTGTCTGAATAACATATTTAATGTGTAAATAATCAATTTCAACAAATTAATTTAAAGAATGATTTATCTTTATGATGACAATGTATCTTTGCTTATTTTTTATTCTGTTGTGTAATTATCATTAATATTTTATTTATTCTTTATTTTAGGCTGTGACTCAACATGGCTCACGCTAGAAGGTCTAGCACGCGTAGAGCAGGCCGTGTTGAGGAACGCAGTTGTCCTGAGAGGGATTCACGACACCGTGCATGCCCAGCTACAGGTTCAGCATTTGACTCTCCGACGGATGATGCGGTTTAATTGAATGCTTGAATCTATAGCTGGACAGGCACAGGACGATGAAGGGGATGACCAATAAGTGGAGGATCTGGAGATGCTCCAAGGGCGCAGATAAGAATCTTCCGTTCACATGTTGATTTTCTGTTTTTTATTGTTGCCATTTGGCCTTTTTTTTATTATTGTTGTGCCTGTTGCACTCTTTTACCTTGTCATATGTCTCCAATGGGGCTATGCTGGCCCTTGGCAACTCTCTTCATGGACTGTGATGCACTCTTTGACCTTGTCAAATGGCTCCAATGGGGCTATGCTGGCCCTTGGCAACTCTCTTCATGGACTGTGATGCACTCTTTGACCTTGTCATATGGCTCCAATGGGGCTATGCTGGCCCTTGGCAACTCTCTTCATGGACTGTGATGCACTATTTGACCTTGTCAAATGGATCCAATGGGGCTATGCTGGCCCTTGGCAACTCTCTTCATGGACTGTAATGCACTCTTTGACCTTGTCATATGGCTCCAATGGGGCTATGCTGGCCCTTGGCAACTCTCTTCATGGACTGTGATGCACTCTTTGACCTTGTCAAATGGCTCCAATGGGGCTATGCTGGCCCTTGGCAACTCTCTTCATGGACTGTGATGCACTCTTTGACCTTGTCAAATGGATCCAATGGGGCTATGCTGGCCCTTAGCAACTCTCTTCATGGACTGTGATGCACTATTTGACCTTGTCATATGGCTCCAATGGGGCTATGCTGGCCCTTGGCAACTCTATTCATGGACTGTGATGCACTCTTTGACCTTGTCAAATGGCTCCAATGGGGCTATGCTGGCCCTTGGCAACTCTCTTCATGGACTGTGATGCACTCTTTGACCTTGTCATATGGCTCCAATGGGGCTATGCTGGCCCTTGGCAACTCTCTTCATGGACTGTGATGCACTCTTTGACCTTGTCAAATGGATCCAATGGGGCTATGCTGGCCCTTGGCAACTCTCTTCATGGACTGTGATGCACTCTTTGACCTTGTCAAATGGATCCAATGGGGCTATGCTGGCCCTTGGCAACTCTCTTCATGGACTGTGATGCACTATTTGACCTTGTCATATGGCTCCAATGGGGCTATGCTGGCCCTTGGCAACTCTCTTCATGGACTGTGATGCACTCTTTGACCTTGTCAAATGGCTCCAATGGGGCTATGCTGGCCCTTGGCAACTCTCTTCATGGACTGTGATGCACTCTTTGACCTTGTCAAATGGCTCCAATTTTCCTGATCTTTAAAAGATTATTTATAAACGTTGTTGATGTTTTCTGACATACTAATAAAAGACATGTCATTCCACGATTCTTTGTCCTCTTTATTCATGTCATTGATTGAAATCTCTAGTTTATCTGGTTAATCCTTAAAGGGACCTTGCCAAAAATAATGGTGTTTCCTGAATCATATATGTAATACAATTGTAAATGACTTTAAGATTTACATCTCCAATTTAATTTTATTATTTGTCTTTATATATTTTTCTTAAAGTTTTATCATTGCATGATTATGATTAGCATAGTAATTTTTTTATATATGTATATATATATATCTTTATTTTTGTATATATATGTATATTTAAAATTTCACATCCATGTGTTTATTTGTAAACTCTGCGTGAATTGATGCACCTTTAACAAATGATCCCAGGATTGATACAATGAGATAATCCCTGTAAAGTGTTAATTTTATGGAAATAGTATTCTCTCTGTGTATCCTCTTTATTTATTTGTTATTTCATGTCCCTTTAAGTGATGCTGACCACAATTGTTAATGAATGGATTTCCATTTCTAAAGCGTTTTTTGTCCTTTTTACATGAACAAGGACATATAATCTTATTAATAAACAATCTTATTGTAATGTTGACAGCACATGTATTTAAATTTCAATTCTATCTTATTGTAGTAGTGTAACCAAATCAATCTCTGTGTGTAATGCGCATATTTTAGATGAGGAATATCTTTATCTAAATATTTAAACAAAATACTTCTCCTCCCATATATGGCTAGAGGTAGGCTGACCATATTTCAACTTGAATAAGTGACACGTTTGATCAATACATGTGTCATTATTGTTATTCCAAAACAATCTAAACATATCTTAAAACATCAATGGCATATGTATTTCTCATGTGTATCTTTTAAATGTTAAAGATATACACCATAGCTATAGTTAAAGGGACAGTCAAGTCCAAAAAGATGATTCATGATTTAAATAGGGCATGCGAGTTTAACCAACTTCCTAATTTGCTTTTATTCAACATTTAGCTTTGTTCTCTTGTTATTGTTATTTGAAAGGTAAACAGAGGAGGTTCATATGCTAATTTCTTCGACCTTGAAGACTGCCTCTAATGTTTTAAAAATATTGACTACTATAAGGCATTAGTTCACATGTTTCATATAGATAACATTGAGATCATGCACGTAAAGTGACCTAGGAGTGAGCATTGATTGGCTAAACTGCATGTCTGTCAAAAGAACCTAAATAATGGGGCAGTCAGCAGAAGCTTAGATACAAGATAATAACAGAAGTAAAATGTATATTAATATATAACTGTGTTTGTTGTTAAAAAATGAGTAATGTGTAATAAAGGGATTAGCTATATTTTTGAAAATTCTATTTCTGGGGTTGACTGTCCCTTTAACATATAATATCTAACACATCCCTATTTTACTAATGCATCTCCTAGCATTAATTTTCTTTTAAAGGGACAGGAAACACAATAATCCAAAGATTTTCATTTATTGTTACAATATATTTCAAATTGCAATGTCGTACATAATCGTGTAACCAATATTGATTTCATTTGTACTTAAAACATGCTGCTTGCTAAATAGTTTAGTTATAAATCCTCTGCTTCTAATGAAATATCTCCTTATTTTCTATAATGTATTCTATTTTATAGATCACAGTATTTCGTTATCTATCGTGACATTCCTAGATAGCAATATAGACACATACTAGTTATTAAAATATAAATACGTTTCTTATTGATATGCCAAGCTATCAACTGAGTCCTTGTATTGGCTGCGGTTTTCTCAGCGATCTCGGATGCGCCATGTTGCTTAAGACGTCACCTGCCAGGCTGTCCAATGATTCCTTGTATTGGCTGACGTTTTTACGTGATCAAGGATGCACCTTTTATTGGATTGCGTTTTTACGTGATCAAGGATGCGCCTTTTATTGGATGGCGTTTTTACGCAATCAAGGATGCGCCTTTTATTGGATGGCGTTTTTACGCGATCAAGGATGCACCTTTTATTGGATTGCGTTCTTACGTGATCAAGGATGCGCCATGTTAATTAAGATGTCACATGCAAAGGTGTAAAAAACGTCTGATTGTATTACGTAGTCCCGCAATATTTGTTTGGGCATGTTACACACGTTTGTGAATGAGAAGACAAGTTTAAAACCATGGTGAATATGGATTGTGTGCATCATGTAACATTGTTGACCCATAGCTGATAAAGAACACAACATTCTCTTTTGTTGGCTGTCTGGTTGAATAAACGAATAAAAGCAAAATGTTTTCATGCATAAGATATTTCGAGGCAAGTGCAAATCCCTAAATATAGTCCATCTTGTTTAATATGTTTGTCAACAATATGTTCCTTTTTATGAAAAATGACTGTGTTGTGTTTAATTTTAAAGATATCGAATTCATAAATATGTGCTATTGTATTAGAATAAAGTAATCAATATGCATTTATCTTTATCATATGCTAAATATATGAGATGCCGACTTCTTCTAAATGTTATTTTGTTGTATATTTTATTAAAGGTTCATTATACACTCACATTAAAAACCAAATTTTTTTATTTTGTCTCTAGTTATATAGTCCATTGTTTAACAAATACATGTCTACTTTTGCTTATGTTCAAATAACATTTAAGTAATTTTCAGACTCCTCGCCGAGCCTCAAAGTTTGATGTGAGTTCCATCTCCAGCTTGCTCCTGTTTGTGTAAAGGGTCTTTTCATATGTTAATGATGGGGTATTGTCTGGTTTTACGGTTGGAATGGGGTTGACATCTATATTTTCAATAGAGATAACCAGATTTTAACATAGAAACATAGAAACATAGAAACATAGATATTGACGGCAGATAAGAGCCATTGGCCCAGCAAGTCTGCCCCACCTTACCTAACAGTATAAACTTATCTAGTTCGTAGGATAGCCCTATGCTTGTCCCATGCATTTTTAAAGTCCCCCACAGTGTTTGTTGCTACTACCTCTTGAGGAAGTTTATTCCATAAATCAATCACTCTTTCTGTAAAGAAGTGCTTCCTCAAATTACTCCTGAATCTACTACCCTTTAGCTTGAGCTCATGACCCCTTGTTCTTGAATTTTCCATTTTATGTAAAATACCCACAGCCTCAGTTTTACTAAACCCTTTAATGTACTTGAAAGTTGCTATCATATCACCTCTTTCCCTTCTCTCCTCTAAGCTATACATATTTAGGTCATTGAGCCTATCCTGGTAAGTTTTATTTTTTAGACCATGTACCATTTTGGTAGCCCTCCTTTGCACAGATTCAAGTTTGTTAATATCCTTCTGAAGATATGGCCTCCAGAACTGCACACAATACTCAAGATGAGGCCTAACTAATGATCTATAAAGTGGCATAAGAACCTTACTATTTCTGCTGCAAATACCTCTACCAATACATCCAAGCATTCTGCTAGCCTTACTCGCTGCCTTACTACATTGTTTACTAAGTTTTAAATAATCTGAAATAATAATTCCCAAGTCCTGTTCCTCGTCTGTAACAGTCAGTAAAGTGTCATTGAGTCTGTAATTAACATTTGGATTTTTCTTCCCTAAATGCATTATTTTACACTTTGCTGTGTTAAACTTTAGATCCCAGTCGTTTGTCCAATCCTCCAATTGTTGTATATCACTTCTCATTTTGTCTACCCCCCCTGGAACATCCACTCTGTTGCAAATTTTTGTATCATCTGCAAAGAGACATACTTTCCCCTGTAGCCCTTTGCTGATATCGCAGATAAATATGTTAAACAAACATTTCTTTGAAAGTGTTTAAAGCTTTTTAATATTGATTTTGATATCAGTATATAGAAACATAGAAACATAGATATTGACGGCAGATAAGAGCCATAGGCCCAGCAAGTCTGCCCGACCTTACCTAACAGTATAAACTTATCTAGTTCGTAGGATAGCCCTATGCTTGTCCCATGCATTTTTAAAGTCCCCCACAGTGTTTGTTGCTACTACCTCTTGAGGAAGTTTATTCCATAAATCAATCACTCTTTCTGTAAAGAAGTGCTTCCTCAAATTACTCCTGAATCTACTACCCTTTAGCTTGAGCTCATGACCCCTTGTTCTTGAATTTTCCATTTTATGTAAAATACCCACAGCCTCAGTTTTACTAAACCCTTTAATGTACTTGAAAGTTGCTATCATATCACCTCTTTCCCTTCTCTCCTCTAAGCTATACATATTTAGGTCATTGAGCCTATCCTGGTAAGTTTTATTTTTTAGACCATGTACCATTTTGGTAGCCCTCCTTTGCACAGATTCAAGTTTGTTAATATCCTTCTGAAGATATGGCCTCCAGAACTGCACACAATACTCAAGATGAGGCCTAACTAATGATCTATAAAGTGGCATAAGAACCTTACTATTTCTGCTGCAAATACCTCTACCAATACATCCAAGCATTCTGCTAGCCTTACTCGCTGCCTTACTACATTGTTTACTAAGTTTTAAATAATCTGAAATAATAATTCCCAAGTCCTGTTCCTCGTCTGTAACAGTCAGTAAAGTGTCATTGAGTCTGTAATTAACATTTGGATTTTTCTTCCCTAAATGCATTATTTTACACTTTGCTGTGTTAAACTTTAGATCCCAGTCGTTTGTCCAATCCTCCAATTGTTGTATATCACTTCTCATTTTGTCTACCCCCCCTGGAACATCCACTCTGTTGCAAATTTTTGTATCATCTGCAAAGAGACATACTTTCCCCTGTAGCCCTTTGCTGATATCGCAGATAAATATGTTAAACAAACATTTCTTTGAAAGTGTTTAAAGCTTTTTAATATTGATTTTGATATCAGTATATAGAAACATAGAAACATAGATATTGACGGCAGATAAGAGCCATAGGCCCAGCAAGTCTGCCCGACCTTACCTAACAGTATAAACTTATCTAGTTCGTAGGATAGCCCTATGCTTGTCCCATGCATTTTTAAAGTCCCCCACAGTGTTTGTTGCTACTACCTCTTGAGGAAGTTTATTCCATAAATCAATCACTCTTTCTGTAAAGAAGTGCTTCCTCAAATTACTTCTGAATCTACTACCCTTTAGCTTGAGCTCATGACCCCTTGTTCTTGAATTTTCCATTTTATGTAAAATACCCACAGCCTCAGTTTTACTAAACCCTTTAATGTACTTGAAAGTTGCTATCATATCACCTCTTTCCCTTCTCTCCTCTAAGCTATACATATTTAGGTCATTGAGCCTATCCTGGTAAGTTTTATTTTTTTAGACCATGTACCATTTTGGTAGCCCTCCTTTGCACAGATTCAAGTTTGTTAATATCCTTCTGGAGATATGGTCTCCAGAACTGCACACAATACTCAAGATGAGGCCTAACTAATGATCTATAAAGTGGCATAAGAACCTTACTATTTCTGCTGCAAATACCTCTACCAATACATCCAAGCATTCTGCTAGCCTTACTCGCTGCATTACTACATTGTTTACTAAGTTTTAAATCATCTGAAATAATAATTCCCAAGTCCTGTTCCTCGTCTGTAACAGTCAGTAAAGTGTCATTGAGTCTGTAATTAACATTTGGATTTTTCTTCCCTAAATGCATTATTTTACACTTTGCTGTGTTAAACTTTAGACCCCAGTCATTTGTCCAATCCTCCAATTGTTGTATATCACTTCTCATTTTGTCTACCCCCCCGGAACATCCACTCTGTTGCAAATTTTTGTATCATCTGCAAAGAGACATACTTTCCCCTGTAGCCCTTTGCTGATATCGCAGATAAATATGTTAAACAAAACAGGCCCCAGAACTGACCCCTGAGGAACACCACTAGTAACAGCCCCCTCTGCTGAATGAACTCCATTTACTAAGACACTTTGTTTTCTGTCCTTAAGCCAGCATTCCACCCAGTTCACAATTTTTGAATCTAGACCAAGGAGATATAGTTTGTGAATAAGTTTATTGTGTGGGACGGTGTCAAATGCTTTGCTGAAATCTAGATATGCTACATCAACTGCTCCTCCCTTGTCTAATACTTTTGTTACATAATCAAAGAAGTCAATTAGATTAGTCTGACATGATCTCCCTGAAGTAAAACCATGCTGATTTTGGTCCTCTAAATTGTTTGTCTTTATGTAAGTCATAATTCTTTCTTTTAAGAGGCTTTCCATTAATTTCCCTACTACTGAAGTTAAACTAACTGGCCTGTAGTTGCCAGATTCTTCTCTACTGCCCTTTTTATGAAGGGGTATTACATTTGCTATTCTCCAATTATCTGGGACAGCTCCTGTTAATAGTGACTGATTAAACAGATCAGTTAATGGGACAGTTAGCACTGATCGAAGTTCTTTTAAAACCCTTGGATGAATATTATCAGGACCCACTGCCTTTGTAACATTTATTTTTGATAATGCTAACAAAACCTCATCCTCTGTAAAAAGATTACTGTTAAGCTTGTTTCTATTTTGCGTTGCATCCCTTAATGTAGACATTGTATCTTCACAATCTTTAGTGAAAACAGAACAGAAGTAATCATTGAGACAGTCTGCAATCTGCTTATCTCCTTCTATTATTCTACCATCAACTGATTTCAATTTTACTATTCCTACCTTATTTTTTCTTCTTTCACTGATATATCTAAATAATGTTTTGTCCCCATGTTTTACTGACTGTGCTATCTTCTCTTCTGCATGAGCTTTAACCTTCCTAATTAACTGCTTAGTCTTTTTTTTGTTGGAGTCTCCATATTTTCATATCATCATCTGCTTGTGTGTGTCTGTAATTTTTATAAGCTATCTTTTTTGTCTTTACAGCATGTGCTACTTCTTTGGAAAACCAAATTGGTTTCCGCTTTCTTTTACTTTTACAGACATGTCTAATACAGTGTGCGGTTGCATCTAAAATGGCACCTTTCACAAATTCCCACTGTTCTTAAACCCCTGTAATAAGAGTTTTCCCCTTTAAATAGTTCTTTAGGTATTCTCCCATTAATGAAAAATCTGCCGTCCTAAAGTCTAAAACTTTTGTTTTAGTCTGGGTGGACAGTTCCTGAACATGAATACTAAACCAAACAGATTGATGATCACTGGATCCTAAGTTCTCACCTACAGACACATCTGAAACTGTATCACTGTTTGTAAGTATTAGATCTAATATAGCTTCCTTACGAGTTGGTTCCTTGACTAATTGTTCAAGTGATTCCCCTAGCAGAGATTCAAGAATATACCTGCTTCTAGCCGATCTGGCAGAAGGAATCTTCCAGTCTATCAGGCCCATTTATCAAAGGGCTTGCGGACCTGATCCGACACTGCGGATCAGGTCCGCAAGACCTCGCTAAATGCGGAGAGCAATACGCTCTCCGCATTTAACATTGCACCAGCAGCTCACAAGAGCTGCTGGTGCAACGCCGCCCCCTGCTGACTCGCGGCCAATCGGCCGCCAGCAGGGAGCTGTCAATCAACCCGATCGTATTCGATCGGGTTGATGTCTGGCGATTCCTGTCCGCCTGTTCAGAGCAGGCGGACAGGGTTATGGAGCAGCGGTCTTTAGACCGCTGCTTCATAAGTTGTGTTTCTGGCGAGTCTGAAGACTCGCCAGAAACACGGCCCTTCAAGCTCCATACGGAGCTTGATAAGTGGGCCTGTATATCTGGCAAATTAAAGTCCCCCAGTACTATAACCTTACCCTTCATGGTCATTTTGGTTATTTCATCTAATAACAGATTGTCCAGTTTTTCATCCTGCAATGGAGGCCTATATACAACCCCTATTCTAAAAACATTTTTATCTCCAATTTCCAAAGTCACCCAAATACTTTCCACCTCATCATTTGTTCCTACAATTTCAGTAACCTTTATATTTTCATTTACATACAAAGCAACTCCTCCACCTTTCTTTCCTACTCTGTTCTTTTTAAATAACCTGTATCCAGGTATGACTATGTCCCAGTCATGCAAATCATTGTACCATGTTTCTGTTATAGCTACTAAATCCAATGTTAATCTTGTTGTTTCTAGTAGTGTCTATTACATGCAGTTCTGTTAAAAAGATTGTATACTGTCCCTTTAATGCAAATGTTGTTTTTTGTATCATGTATGAGTTCCACATTGGTTAATCTCCAAATATATTATTGTTAGCATATTTTTTTTGTCACTCCTAAAAGGACTTTAAACCATATTCATTGTTAAAACAAATGTCTTTCTAAAAACAAACAAACACAATAATGTCTCTTTAAGAAAATAGACTTTATTTAACACGTCAATAGAAATCTTTTTTCAATATTTCTTGTTTGAACAAGTACATGTAGATATACCAACAATCACCAAATATTATATGTTAGCATATGTAATTTTTTTAAAGGGACAGTCTAGAAAACAAATAATGATTTGCATTATTAAAAAAGCAAATTTTGTAATATAAATGATAAAGGTTTCTCACCAATTAATCATTTTTCTCTGGTTAATTTGATTTGCTAGCTAAACCTATGAGGTTCGTGTGCTCATTTCTTAGAGCTTGAAGAGTGCATGTAATCAGAATGCAATTTTACCACTAGAGGGCATTTTGAGAGCATTTGTATATAGAAAACCTTGAGCTCATACAGCATACTTACCATGTATTGATCATTGATTGTCTAAAATGTTGTTATGTCAGAACAACAAATAAGTGGTCATTTTTCATAGGCATAGATACAAGGGTAAGCACATAAGTCACACATATTTCTCCATGTTTTTGTTTCAAACTTGATAATGCGTAATACAGTGTTTTCTTTGTAATCAATAATGTTCTGACTGTCCCTTTAAGCTGTGTTATTGTCATCATGGATAATTGTAATGGTAATTTTGTTTGAGATTAGGGAAACAGTTTGGACATCACATCACAGAAACCAATCAATATCATGAACAAGGATAGGTATGTGATGATGTGGTGTCCACAAACTTATAACCCACACTCTGCAAACAATCTGCCTCCATGGACCCGGTCCCATAGAAGCAGATTATATACAGAGTGTGGTCCACAAGTGTATGAAAACCACATCATCACATACCTATCCATTACACATTAAATAAATACAAAACAAACATATCTCAACAAAATACTTACTTCCTCTTCCTTCCCCTCTTCCCACGAGGCTGAGGCTCTGGGAGGGGCAACTGCCCCCTCCGACGAGTTCTCATCAGAGACGTTGTGGGAAGAGTGGAAGGAGGAGTACTGGGATGACCAAGGTGAGGAGATGGAGGAGATGACCCAGGAGGAGATGGGCCAGCAGGAGATGGGCCAGCAGGAGATGACAGGGCCGGCTGGGTTCTTGTGTACTGCATCTGTGGAAATAAGGTTAAGGGAGTGCTGCAAAGGAAGAGATTTGTTAATTTTTTCCAGATGAGGTTGCTTGTCGCCACAGCTAAATTGTCCGTTTCCGGTCTGTGGGGAGAGAACATGATTAGTATCATTGACATTTATCATTACATTTTGCATATCTCTCCCCTCCCTCTCAGGTGATGCTGCAGTATTTATGACTGTGCCTGTGGTCCACTGCTGACCACTGGCTGTACCGCTAAAAAAGTATTGTTCGGTTGCTGAGCCGTAGAAGGTTGACTCATATTAGTGAATTGTTCGCTCAACCGATTTAACTGGGTAAACAGCATATCTACCTGATTGTACAAGTTACCTCTACCCCTGGGCCTATCTCTTGGTGCCGCATAATAATGATTCTTGGACCATTGGGTTCCCTCAGAATCAGGGCCGCTATTTCTATTCTGGCGTGGTTGCCCCTGGGGTTCAGCTTGTTCAGTATTAGTACTTTGGGGAGCATTATATACCTGGGGTGACTGGTTACCCTGAGAATATCTTCGCCGTCTGTTGTATCTACCCTTGCGCGGATACCAATTATTTGGTGAGTATTCTCTTTGTGAGTAATTATTTACCTGATTATGTCCCCCACTTTGGTTATAGTCTCCCTGCGCCTCAACCCGTGTAGGGGAGGGGGCAGAGTTAAACCTCTGTGGAGATGGCCTGTTTTGACTGGCCACCTCCGCATAGGTTTTCTGTTTAGACTCCAAATTGAGGGGGCTAGGTGACACCCTAGTTTCTGCTACAATTTTGGGTTTTGACTGCTTTTTCACCCCCTGTTCACTGGATTGCTGAATAGAGTATAATTTTGTACTCTCTTTGATCAGCCATTCCAATGAGCAGTCCTCATCAAAATCTCTAGCTAAGTTAATTTTGATGGGTATAGGCAGTGCTTCAAAAAATAAATTTACAAATTCTGAGCCATCAAATCTGGGATTATCTTCAGCCATACTGTACGCATTTTTCAATTCAGAAAAGAATTCGATTGGACTCTGATTCGCACTACACTTTAAACCATATACCGCTATTTTCGCGGCAGTTGTAGAATTCTTTTCTGCATTGTCGTTTTATCCCACTCCAGGAATGAATATTCATATCCTTTAGTGAAGCAAAGAATTTGAGATGTTTACTGTCAAATACCCAAGGCAGAAATTCAATTTTTAATTTCTCACTTGTAACATTCATTATAGCTAATGCATTTTCAAAAGCCTCTAAATTATCAATTACAGATTTTGTTCCCTTATTGGAGAATATAGGTACTGCGCGTTGTACGAAGGTGATTATTTTATGGGAATCATATACTTTATCAGACTTACTTTGGGATTCTCTGTTAGAGTTTCCCTCCCCCGCACCAGCTCCGTTACAGCAGTCCTCTGGATTTACATCATGAGGTGATTGTCTATTTGGGAAATCTATTTCTGACCCATTAGGAGTCATTTGTCTGTTCCATATATTTTTGTACCTCGTCCCTGACGCGTTCGCTAAAGGAGTTAGCATTATCTGCATTATTCTCACTGTTAATATAAGAGTTTTCATTATGGCGATATGACCTTTTTAAATCACTTAATTCCTTCTGGCTTTGCGCAAGCTGTTTATTTAAATCTTGTATCTGTGCGAGTAAGTCTATGTTATGCTTATCTAAGGCGGTTAGGTTTTGGGCAAATTCATCCATTTTATTTTTGACTATTTTTAAATCCTCTTCGCGTCTGCGTGAGGAACGAATACTACTTTCTAGCTCCTGTATTTGCAATCGTTTGCCTATGACACAAAACGACATTTCGTCAATAATGCATATTAAAAGGGGCCAAGATTTTAGTATTAGTTCGTCTCGCTTTTTGGGAGTCTTGCATTGATTAATCATTAATAATTATTGGAAGAATTCATTCTCTTCATTCCACATATTATTATCAACGGTAATATTTTTAGCCCTAGTTTCAAGCATATCCATAAAATCATTTAATTCACCCGCAATATTAAACTTCCCTTTAATGTAACTTAAGATATCTTTCTTAAGGACCTGACCTTTAGTAATTGGTATGGTGATGGGACCATTTTCATCGCTATGTATAGAATTAAATGAGTCACTTCTGGCTACAGACATTATTATATTGGTTTAGTATTTAGTTAATTTAAAACTCTAATACAATTTTTGCCAATAAAAATAGAGAGAAAAAAAAATTATATTTTTAAAAAAAATAAAAAAATAATAATAATATTAATTTTGAAATATGAAAAATTAATATTTCGAAATATGAAAAATTTATATATATATATATATTTTTTTTTAAATTCTTTTTATTAAAGAGTTACAGGTACAATGAGTTAGATGCATACATTGACATGCCAGATCACATCGACATCACCTTTCATATCATGAATTGAGCACAACATGTTGACTATCGATACAGTGTCATTACTAATACAGTTGTTGTCAGAGAATACAAAGAGGGTTAACAACTCATTTTCATAACGTATGGTACATATGTAATCTGTTAGTTTGCGATTAGAACAGTGTTACAATATGAATCAATCCCTGCAGTAGGGGCTATATCAACATCCATTAATTGTTATCTCCCACTGCACCTGCGACTCTTAATTTTTATTTTAGTTTAAACAACACAACATATAACAAAACAATAACACTAACCTAAACACATAAACTGAAACTAAATCGCCCCAATCCCAAGTATTTTAGAGGCATGTGGATAACTACCTAATAGACAAAGGGTGTAGGTTTGCCTCTGAGTTTAGTGTGATGAGCTGGGTTGCTATGTCAACAGCGCTTTCCTGGAATACCTTCCATGTGTAAAGGGACCTGCATAAGTATAGCCAACTTTAGCTAGGATACTATAAGCTCTGGTAGAACTCTAGGGGAGCTCTCACAATGCAGCCCCATATAGGTGCAGCTTGTTAAGACTGCAGAGCATTTATAAAAATTGATGATGAATTAGTAGTTAGGTGAGATTGGATTTAAAAGATGGGAGTTTATAGGTAGGACTATATATAGTATATTTAATTTGGGCTGGAGCACTAATGAATTACCAGCAGGTTATGTTGTAGCCCCTGTCTCCCTCAGTTCATTCAGATCACATCCTGTACCCCATACCTATGCAGTTAACCTAGAATGAGCCAGAAAATTGGGAGCTGTTATAACCCATTGGTATTTAGAGTACATAAAGATACAAAAGCCATATTTCCAGTAAAACTCTTAGCACCATGTATTCAGGGGGGCTGTGTGAGGATAAAAAACCTTTCTAACTGTGGGATTGGGGGAGAAACAGTAAGGACCTTTCCCCGGCCAGGAGTTTTGTGTCAGTCCAGAAGGGAATCTTGTTAGGGTTAAAAAACAAAACAAAACCGAAGTGTGTAAGTACTGTATGGGCATCGCACAGATAGGTTTCCTAGGAGACTTAAATATATGGGGATGCTTAGAGTGGGGTCATAGCAAAATGGCTGCTGCAGAAATAAGGTATGTGACCTGTAAACAATTACGTGAAAAATAGCTCCAAGTTATACCGGATCCATGTATACAGCGAACATTGCAAGAAAAAAAAATCAACTATAAAGACAAGTAACCAAACATACGACAGATTGACAAATAAGCAGGACATAAGTACCAGGACCTCCTCTAAAATTAGCAGTGATTGTACATAGTAGACAGCTCTTATTGCCTAAAATAATTCAAGGCATGGTACGTCTAGTTGCTGCCTGTGAGAGGTGCTCAGGAATATTGACAGCGTCTATAACAAACTTAGTGTAAATTACATTGTGAGCTCAGAAGCGGAGAGCCATCAAGGCTGACAGAATATAATAAAGTTATGGCGTTCAGATATTTGTACCCCGGTTGAGCAGATAAAACACTCTTAGACTAGTGTAAAAGAGTAAGATACCTGTAGCGGGGGAATTGAAATACAGTGGTCCGGTTTAGATAAGTCTACATAGTTCGATGAAATGAAGTAAAGTAACCGACTAAACAGATCATCACGCATCATCAGTCCTAGATTGTACCAGACACACATTTTTCCTTCCACTGTAATCAGTGTTGGAAGGGGATCAGGCCCGGCGATGCATGAGATATTCCAGTAGGGAGGCATCAGCCGATGCCTCTTGCTTGGCGTGTAAGTCCGGGTACTCCCGAGGAGCAGCAGTTAGGCAGCCAGTTTGTTCGATGGGTGGAACAGCATCGAAGGGATAATCCACCTAGATCTGCAGCCGAAACAGCAGTCGGATGGGCCACATAGGAGGGCGGCGAGCCGCGCTCCAGACAAACAGCTGATTCCATGTCACAGTCCGGCCAGCATTCCCGGACTCTGTGCTCTGGAGCCGAGATCAACAGCTGGTGGGTTAATAGAGGTGTCGGCATGCTCTCCTCCGGTCCGGTTCTTGGGTCTTTAACGGATCTCGCTAGATGCATAGCAGGAGAGGTCGTGCAACTTGCCAATAGTTGTGGAGCCTTCTGATTGTCAGGGAGAAGCAAAGATGTGGCAATGCTTGTGGTAAGTTCGGCGGCTGGGCTCACCCGGGGTCCAGGTTGTGTCTCGTGTGACAACATTGCGCACAAGTCAGCGCATGAGTGCAGGAGTCTTTCTAACTTGGGCAGGAATACAATTTGCAGTTCTGTTAGAATGAGAGAGTCAGCAGAGCCTTCTTTGGTGGTAAAGATGACCATTTTTAATAAACAGGAGCCTTGTTAGAGGTTAGGAACTCGGTTATGTGTATTTACAATGTGGCGGTGATATTCCCGCCACGGTGCCCAACGGCTTTGTTCTTTAAAATGACGTTCCGGGGTAGAAGAGCTGTTATTCCTTCTGTCTGCCAGATATTCCCGGACAGCTTGCCTGTCAAGGGAGGTGCAGATGGCGTGGGCAAGTGGCAGCAAAATTAGAGTTAGATGTGGTTTTCCTCAGAGCTGTTGAAGCTTGCAGCCATCTTGTAGAGCCGCCCACCGGAAGACCCTAAATTTATATTTTTGATTAACTTTGAAAATATGAAAAAATTTATATTATTGATTAATTTTGAAATATGAACAATTAATATTTTTATTAATTTTTCAAAAAATAATCTTTAATAATATTTCAAGATATTTATATCAATCTCGAAATATGAAAATCAATATTTCAATTTTTCAAAAATTATATCTTCAAAATATTAATATCGAAATATGAAACTTTTTCTCTTTTATACTAATTTCTATTTACTACAAATATATGATATCAATATGATGAATTTTAATAAATCTCATGCAATGCCTCCATCTATTATGTCAGTATTTATGACAAGAATCTAAGTAGTGCTCTCCAAATAATATATCAGCTTATGGCAGGGTTATAACACAATACAAATAATAATTATCCTTAAAAATAGAAACCCTTAACTAACACGCATCTACTAGAAACCATACAATTAATATAAATACCTGAATTCTTTTATTTAGTTAATATCCATGAACATATTGAAATATATTTGTAATACCAGAATATGAAACACTATTATACACGTTAAAAACAACTATTAAGATATGTTATCCTTCTTACAAAACCCAGAAAAATGTATCTTTAAAACCAACCTTTCATTCAGAGCTTCATTTAAAATATTACAATGAGACTTAAAGTAGCAGCTACAAACATTCAGCAATATGATTTACAGTGCTAATTAAAACAATAATACAATATACACTTCTATTAAAACATCAGGAATTGCACAGATAAGTATAATTTTGCAGTCAATGAGAAGAGTAGATTATCTTTGCTTGAGTAAATGGTATTTTTCGCCAGCTTCCAGTTACAATTTAGCAGAGCAGATTCTCTCTCTCTCTATGTTGCAATCACTTTATATGGGTTCTCCTCACTGGTGAAATTGGAAACGCCCCAAACGGAAACCTTGTCTCGAATTGGTTCTTTGAGATTTCATTTTTAAAACAGCCAAAAAGCCTTCTGGTTGTAGTTCTCGTATGGCAACACCGGGTGGCAGCATTACAAACAGACACAGCAATACATGCAGCATGACAATACATACAAATTCATTTAACCAACATTTTTAGACAGTGAAATATTTCTTTAAACTATGCAATAACTGCCATAATTTCTTGTATTAATCTCTCCCAATATTAATTATAGATGGAGCAGCATCAGATCAATTTCCTGATCGTTTTGATATGAAACATCATGTTTTTTTTGTTTTTTTTAATATTACATTATATTAAAAGAATTATGCTGCTAACTATATTGAAATTAATGGCATTTAAACATCTGTCATATATGTATTTACACAATTTCAGCCTATTTCACATTTCCAATAGTTCTGCCTGCATGCATTCCTCTATGATCCATCTGAAAAATAGAAAATTTATGTTATATATATGCACTTCAAATATGGAATTATTAAAATGGTTATTTAATCTATACTAATTCTGAATTTGTTTCCTTTATAAATATCCCATGCAGCAATGATCTATTTAATATAATGTGTTTAATTTCAATATATATTCATGTGTTTATATTTATTATCACATAAAAGACCGTCATATATCCATTAAAATATATATTTTCTTATAATGCTGAAGTGTATTCTACTTGCCTATCACATAGTTGTTTTAAAATCATAATGGGAGCCATGTGCTTTTTCTGTGTTATCCTTCCCAGACTCTTCGTCTTTTACTCACCACATGGGGTCTTTTTGTACCTGAGAGTAATGCTGACATTCTCACAAAGATGTCACTTTAAACTAGACTAACAGGTTCCTCTGTGAGGAGTGGGGAGTTTATCACACATTCCCACTTTGAAAAACAAATGGTATCCTGATCTATGCATCAAAATGTTGTTGGTTTTTTTTTTTACACAGTAGGAAGTGGGCTTCAAAGGCTTAACTCTCAATTATGGTAAGACATTTTTGTATTTTCATCTAGGTAGCAAATGCATTAGTGTCAAGCCTCCGGAGACATCTTGTCTGCAGTTTAGTCCTGAATTGTTTATTCAAACTTGTGGGGGTTTTGAGAATCAAATCCTGACATCAGAATTTAAACCTCATTCCAGTAATTTCTGATAAAATATGGTTTCATTCATAAACACATTTCCCTGTCCTATTGACATACATATATATATATATATATATATATATATATATATATATATATATATATATATATATAAATATGTATTTATCTGTGCCCTGACATTATTTTGAGACAATGTTTTTTTCTGCAGAAAAGGCAAGCCAACTTGAATCATAAAACGGGGATCCATAAAGTTTCCTGCTGCCCCTGAATCAATGAAGGCTTGAGTGTGGACAGTATTCTGAAGGAAGGGTAAGGGTAACAGGTACCAGAATCCGAGAAGAGTGAGGGGATTTAGTAGAGATCATGCTTAGAGGTACCCCAGTGTTATCCCCTAGCATTGGCTTTTCCTGCCCGAATGTCACAGTTCTTTAGTTGTTGGGAGTTAGAACCACAATAAAAGCATAGTCTCAATCTCCTTCTTCTCTGTCTTTCAGACTCTGAGGGTTTGAAGGAGGAAAGATCCATGGGTTCCTCTACTGGGGTGGTTGGAAAAGTTGAAGGGGTAGAGGATACTGCAGAAACCGGACGAATAGAAGGACGGGAGGGAAGGATTCTCCGAGTTCTGTCTCTCTCGGCTTGTCTCTCCTAGAAGCGAGAGTCTAGACTGATACAAAGTGTTATAAAGTCATTCAAAGAAGCGGGAATATCACGATAAGTGAGTTCATCTTTGATGCGTTCATGCAGACCCCTCCTAAAGCCTGCCTTGAGGGCACTGCTATCCCAACTAGTCCCTAGTGCCAAGGTGCAAAACTCAATGGCAAATTGTGCCACAGTTCTATTGCCCTGGCAGAGATCTAGGAAAGAAAATTCTGCAGCAGAAGTACGGCCAGAAGTCCCGAACACAGAAGTAAGTGCAGAAATGAACGCATCAGCGTCGTTCAGGAGTGGAGCGTTCTGTTCCAAAAGGGGCCTAGGGCCTTGTCTTTCAGTAAGGAAACGATAAAGGTGACCCTTGACTGGTAAGACTGAAATGTGTGAGGATCATTGTGGAAGTTCAGCCTGCATTGGTTAAGAAAACCCCTGCAATCAGTAGTACCTTCATACTTGTCAGGCAATGGTATCTGGGGTATACTTCTAGAAGCAGAGGAAGAAGCCCCAGTAGAGACTGGTGGTACAACAACAGGAGCGGTATTGCTCGCTGTAACTAGTAAAGAGAGTTGAGCGGTTATAGCCTCTAGTTTGGAATCCATATTCTGCAACTGTGTGGTTTGGAATCCATATTCTGTCCCTGAAGATAAACTGCTCTTACCACCTCATCTGGCTTCATGGCCCAAGTATAATGTAATGCTTGTGTGATATTCCACTATCAGACCGAACTCGGGCCAGTAGTCTTCTTATCCTGGCGTCGAGCCGGAATGATAGGGAATATCCCAGAGCAGAGAAAGTTTGCAAGATGAGGTAAGCGGCACTCACCACAGGCAGGATAGTCTTTAGCAGCAACAGGCAGGGAATCAGAGAAAGGCAGTTCAGGGGTAAACCACAAGAAGGGTCAGGCAGGCAGGGTTTGGCAACGGTAAAGCAGTCCAAAGGTAAACCACTAGAATGGTCAAGCAGGCAGGGTTTGGCAACGGTAAAGCAGGGTAAAGCAGTCCAAGGGTAAACTACTAGAATAGTCAGGCAGGGTTTGGCAACAGAGAGGCAATCCAGAAAAATAGGGATTAATCAAGCAGAGTGGTCAGACAAGCAGAGTTCAGCAGCAGTATATCAATCCAGCAATTTAGGGGTTAACAGGCAGAGTGGTCAGACAAGCAGAGTTCAGCAGCAGTATATTAATTGAGCAATTTAGGGGTTAACAGGCAGAGTGGTCAGACAAGCAGAGTTCAGCAGCAGTATATCAATCCAGCAATTTATCCAGGGATCATCAACAATAAGGCAATCAGAGCAATAATGATCTATCACACCCAGGAGCACACAAAGTAACACCTATACTTGGGCAGTGATAGGTCATTCTGAGCAACTTACATAGGCGCAGGACTCGCGCCACAGGAATCCGGACTGGCATCAGAGAGAGGAGTGTGCGGCGTTGACGTATTTTGGGACAAAAAATCCTTAATAAGGACAATTTATAGCAGTTAACAGGCACTTTCATGTGATTGGGGAGACTTATGAGTTTATCTATTTCAGGATAGAAGGGGTTAACCCTAAATTGAGGCTCAGATTATTTATATATAAATCCTCAATTGGTACAGTGGGTTCAATCCTTATGTACTTTGGATTTTATTACGGGGAGAAATGAGGAAAAGAACAAAATCTGTGAGATACGATTTTTATGTTTTTTGTGTCTTGAGGAGAGCGCGCTCTCCCTTTCTGACATCTTGGTTTTAGTGTAGGTGTTTTTGTTCTACCGCTTTTATTTAATTGTAGGAAGAAGTACTCAATGCGATTATTGCATTCCCTTATGGCCGGATAAAGCGCAATGTTTGCGTGCTTCATCTTCATGCAGCCTTTGTTCCGCCTCCTTCTTACAGAGACGGAGCGGCGCCATTTTGGGCTATATAAATACTGCCTGTAGTCCCGCCTTGTTCTCCAGGTGGAGATCGGAGTGGTGCTCTTGTGTCGCTATGTCGTTAATTTATCCACACAGGTTTTAAGTAGAGAACAATAAAATGTTCTTAATCAAGGACTTAACTTTGCCCCCCACTAATAATTTTGACGTTTTTAATACACTGCTTGATTTAATAAATTGGTTCGTAATGTTACCTTGAAAAATTATTTTTCTGAGAAAGTTGAGGTCTCTGGTCCTCACAATAAACGTATTTGTATGGCTGACACTTGTGGTTTTGATGAGAATTGCGATGTTATTTCTTTGCAACAACTTCAAATAGAAGCTTCCAACAGTGAAGGTCATACAAATAGGGGTCCCACATTGAAGAGTAAATCTAAATTCTATCCCATTCACAACAGGGGTCAGGTGATTGAGACATTTTATAATAGGGTGGAGAGGGATCTCATTGCCCTGAATGACAAAAAAAGTGTGTTAAACAAAACTTCACGAGTACTGACAAGAAAGCCCTAAAAGAGATTAGGGATAACAACACAATAGTAGTTGGAAAATCTGATAAAGGGGGTATGGTTGTAGTGATGGACAAATCACATTATATAGCTGAGACTTTACGGTAGCTTCAAAACCCCAATGATTATTCCACTTTGAGAGGAGACCCTATGCAACACTTTAAAATAGAGCTGAAACATATCCTGAATGAAGGTTTTGAACAGGGTATATTAGATTTAGCTACTATGGAGTATCTACTGGTGGATTACACCAAAACACCTCTGTTTCATCACCTTCCGAAGACACATAAGTTTTTATCTAATGTACAAGGACGCCCGATTGTTAGTGGGGTAGATTCCCTATTGGGTAATCTGTCCAAATGGCTAGATCATCTTTTACAGCCCTTTGTTTTGTCACTACCCTCGTATTTGAGGGATACAAAACATGTACTGAATATCATTGAAAAATCTGTGTGGACAGATACGTCTATATGGCTTACAGTGGACGTTGTGTCCTTGTACTCCAGTATACCCCATCTTAAGGGGGTTGAAGCAATTACATTTTTCCTTGATAACTTCTCTGATCACACAGATGCATTAAAGGGTTTTGTCTTGAAAGTTACCAATTTTTTGCTTACCCATAATTTTTTCAAGTTTGAGGGCCAATTCTACCTCCAAAGACGTGGTACTGCCATGGGAGCCAAATTTGCTCCGTCGTTTGCCAAATTGTTCCTTGGCTGGTGGGAGTTTTACCACATCTTTGGAGGTAGTAACCCATTCAGACAATATATCTCTATGTATAAGAGATATATAGACAATTTGCTATTTATTTGGATTGGTGATCAGACCAGCATCCCCTTGTTTGTTGCTCATCTCAACAGTAATGAGATAGGTTTAAGATTTACTTATGAATCAAATACAAAATGTATCAATTTTCTTGACCTAACATTGTCTGGTACAGATAGAGGCAATATCAAGTCCACAATGTATCGTAAACCCATCTCTGGAAATTCATTATTGCTGGGAAACAGCTGCCATCCAAGACATGTGCCCTTTGCTGTAGCTAAGGGGGAATTCAGTAGACATAAAAGGAATTGTACTAATCCCTCTGATTTCTCTACTAAATCTATGGATTTGCTCAACAGGTTGAAAGCTAGGAAATATCCTTTGAAACAGGTTAATAAAGCCAGAGCACAAGTAGCCAAACTCATGAGGGAAAATGTGTTATCTACTCAAACTCGTGACATTGAACCCTTTGGAGGAGTAACTTTTGTAACAACACATAGTGCCCAGTACCCCCAGATATGTAACATTGTACGTAAACATTTTTCCATATTGACAGCTGAGGATAAATTAGTAGATACAGTTAAAAAAGGGTCTCAGATGTTCCTACAGAAAGAGTCCAACTTTGGGCTCCATCCTAGCTCCCACTTTACTGAAAACAGACAAAAATACCAGTAACTCATGGATGAAACATACAGGGATGTACAAATGCGGGCACCGTAAGTGCAAACCGTGTGAGTATGTTAGGGTGACTAAAGATTTTGCAAGTACTGTTACGGGTAAGAGTTACTCCATACGTGCTTGTATAAACTGTACCTCAGATTATGTCATCTATCTTATAGAATGTGTTCAGTGCAAGGTACAGTATGTTGGGCTCACATCAAGGGATGTGAATACAATGATAAGAGAGCATCTCTCCTCCTTTAACATTAAGAGGACTACAACACCATTAGTAAATCATTTTGGTGTATTTCATAAAGGTAATCTAAACAGTTTCACCTGGTGGGCCATAGAGAAGGTAAACAGACCCAGGAGAGATGGTGATGTTGACTTATTGTTGGCTAGAAAAGAAGCATATTGGATCTTTACATTGGGCACACGTGTGTCCAATGGATTGAATTCTAAATATGATATCATGAATCATTGGGAATAGTAGTTTGTTGTGGACAATAATTATTACATTATAAGAACCCTTGGTAACCATATTGATGTCTCATATTCTCTCCACTATTCCTTAATGTGACTACCTGTGTATCCAAATTTACACTCATGTGGTACAAGTATTCCTTGTACCATTCTCTATATACCTTTCTTTATTGCATTCACCATGTATTATTCTATATCCAATATGTTACTTATAGTACTATCTTATCACTGATATACACTTATTTAGAGAAAGTATTCACACTTATAATAGCATATTATAAACCATTACCAAGCATAGATTAATATGCACAATGGAGGCTTAGGTACCATCTTAATGTGTACCAATCCTTAAGCACATGTTCCAAAATTGTATGGATTAAATGTCATTTAACCATAGAGAGGAAAATAATTGAGCAGCATATTTTGATACCTTAACTAATAATAATATATTAAGCCCTTTACTAAGTAATTGGGATTAGCAATGGTTGATCTGTTTGTTATGCTAAGAATGTCAATGGTGTTTTGCAGTATCTATGTTACTCAAGCTTACTGTAATATATTCTTTCGTGCATACAATGTATTTTCATGTATATAATGTAATATATTTGGCACATTAATGGTATGATATCATTTGTACATAGGTTATTTATAGTGGTTTTGCAACATTGATATAACATTTCCACTCAATAACAATTATAATATAATACTGACCTTTGCAGGTTTAAAATGTTGACAATTGTCTGATTGGATAATTACATCAAGGCGTATTTTATTCCTAACCAATAACAAATGCTTGTATGCTTTTTAAGAGGCATTGGGGCTTAACACTGCATTGGATTTTATCGTTACGAGTGTCGGAAACTCTTCCTTCAAATCTTCCTATTCCAGTCATCATCCGGACACTCACAGCTGTGACCGCAGTGGTGCTTTGGGAGCAGGTGATAGACGCACCGTATTGGCCGGAGGGTAGGTCACGTGTTCGTGACGTAAGAGGGAGTCGAAGAACGCTGAAGACACGCCGGAAGGATTCTGTGAGTGCGATTGCCAAGGAGTGAGAGTAACGCTGTCCCCACTTCGCAAAGTGCCAGATTACCCGGTTGGTGAGTCGAATAGATCAGTCGATGTGATTATGTTTATGGGCGTATGTGAGCTTCCTCTGTTCCCCTCTCATTGTGGCCATTTATTAGTATTTGCACACACCTTGTGCTATGGCACATTCTACACTGGAAATATTGTTCATACCACTATCCATATCACTGGGTTTAACTGTTTCTAATTTACCTCTAGTAACTCAGATTCTGATTTTCATGTGGGGCCTGTTCATCGAACATAGGACCTGCAGCATTTATTGTTCCCTTGATTCAGGATCTCCTAAAGTTTCTGAGTTCCATCATCCTAGACAGACTTTTAGGTCTTGGAGTATTGCAAGGGTGTTTTTCTGGACAATATAGGGCTCAGGTGTCATCCTTCCTTCGAGCTGATTCTCTTTTAGAGATCTTGTCCATCTTTCCCAGGGATGGGAAATTAATCTGGAAAGGAGTTTCCGTGTCTCATCTACAAGGATGATTTAGTTGGGTCTGCCGCCACAATACCCAGAATGCACCCGATTCCATCTGATCTCGGACGTTATGCAGGGCCAGGCCTGGTCAGTACCTGGATGGGTGTCCGCCTGGGAAGACCAGGTGCGGTAGACTCGGATATTAATAGATTCTCTATCTAGGAGAAGATATCTAACAGAGGTCAGATAATCAAGGTTTCTTCCTTTTCTTCTATCTGCAATCTAGTGTTCGACCGACTGCAGGCTCTAGTGGCCCGGTGGGTAGCTTAGCCATCTAGCAACCAGGAGGTTGGGAGTTTGGATTTAGCTGCAGTTCAATTTCCTTCACTTTTCAGTGACTTTCTGTATGGAGGGAATTGGTCCGATGGTTCTCTTGGACATCATTCCTTTGTTTTTTTGTTTTTTTTTTCTCCATAAAATGGAGAACTCTCGGATCTATCTCAGAGAATAGATCTAGTTTCAGTCGACAATAAATTCTCTCCTGTAGTGTTTTTTTTAGGAGTATCTGTCTCAGGGCGCGTGAGTCTGGAGACATTCCAGGGTTATGTGACCATGGACACCGACCTGCTGGGCTGGTAAGCAGTCTGGTTCTAGTTAAGTGTCTGCTCTATTCTTTAACTTCTATGGAGTGGAGAGCGATTTGCAATTCTCTGATGACTTGGCTTCAGTCATTCTTAGCTTGGTTCCAGTCGGACAATATCACCTCAAAGGTTTATTTCAACTGCCAGGGAGGAACTCAGAGTTCCTTAGCCATGTAGGCGGTGACTTGGATTGTTCAGTAGGCAAAATCTCACAATTTCTGTCTGTCATCCACTTTCCAGTGAACTTCTGAACAGACAGATATTTTATCCCGGGGAGTGGGCTTCTGAGGGCATTTTCGGCAGAATGTCAAGTTTCCAAGGTACGGTTCATGGTCAAGTGATCCACAGACCGCCCTAATAGATGTTCTGGCATTTTTTCTTGAAATTCAGTCTTGCATACCTGCTTCCTCTGTTTGCTCTCCTTCCACGAGTCATTGCTCGTATTCAACAGGAGAGAGCGACAGTGATTTTAATAGCCCTGCGTGGCCTTGCAGGATCTGGTATACAGACCTAGTGGAAAGGTCGTCTCTCCACCTTGGCTGCCTCTGAGGAAGGACCTTCTGATTCAGGGTGCCCTCCTTCATCCAAATCTCGTTGCTTGAAGCTGACTGATTGGAGATTGACCGCTTAGTTTTGTCTATGCGTGGGTCTTTCTGAGTCGGTCATTGTGACCATGACTCAGGCTCGCATGCCAGTTAGAACAAACAGTGTATAAATATGAAAAAAACAGTGTGTGTGTTTTAAAACTTAAATTAAAAAATATATGAGTATATTACATAGGGTATTAGTCTCCACCAATTTAATATAAGGCACCAAGGAATCAATAGATCAATATCAGCCACACAGCCCAGCGCAGGCCAATACAAGGGGCTCACGGATTGCAAAAGATTCTAACTAAAAAAGAGGATTGACCTTGTCACAAATTAATCTGGTCTATGCAATACTGGAGCCCAGGTAAGCACTGTTCTGTGTGACTACAGACACGCTATGAGGACATTGCCTCCATTAATTCAATTAAACACGGCTAATATGGAGAGACTATTATGGGGGAAAAACTAACACCCAATAATCCACAGTAAAAGTTAAGTTTTAATTAGATCCCTGATTTCAGGTGATCTCCCTTGTCCTTACTCAGGATTTGTATTGATATAGATACTCTTTGAGTGCTGAGTAACTGTTAAACTTTCCTCTTTTTTGTTCATATCTATTTCTGACAGTCAGCACCCCCCCCCCCTTCTTTGGATTGCA
Source organism: Bombina bombina (assembly GCF_027579735.1). Taxonomy (NCBI): domain Eukaryota; kingdom Metazoa; phylum Chordata; class Amphibia; order Anura; family Bombinatoridae; genus Bombina; species Bombina bombina. The sequence goes on from NC_069501.1 coordinate 988,520,521, forward strand.
ATTATCCATATACTAATTGTAATGCATTTGTGTACTCACACATAACAATATATTGGAATATATATATAGACTTAATATAAGGGGTCTTTTGGGGTCTCACAATATTTCCCACAGTATCAAATCTTTCATTGCATGCCAGTTACTAGAAAAATTTGCCATAAGATATGGCGTAAATATCCTTACTGGTGTGAATCCAAGGGTTACTCTTGGAGTAGAGTCAGGATTCCTAGACTTTTGTCCTTTCTCCAGGATGGTCTGGAGAAAGCTTTTGTCGGTCAATACCCTAAAGGGTCAGATTTCTACATTTTCTATTCTGCTACATAGGCGCCTGGGGACATGCTGGATGTACAATTCTTTTGTCAGGCCCTGGTCGGAATTAGGCCTGTGTTTGGATCAGTTTCTCCACCTTGGAGTCTTAACCTTGTTCTTAAAGTTTTACAACAGGCTCCGTTTGAGCCTATGCATTCCATAGATATTAAGTTATTATCTTGGAAGGCTTTGTTTCTTACTGCTATTCCTTCTGCTAGGAGGGTTTCTGAACTCTCAGCTTTGCAGTGTGATTCTCCAAATCTCATATTTAATGCAGATAAGGCATTTCTTCGTACCAAGTTTGCTTTTCTTCCTAAAGGGGTTTCGGACAGAAATGTTAATCAGGAAATTGTTGTTTCTTCTCTTTGTCCTAATCCTTCTTCTCATAAAGACCGTTTATTACACAACTTAGACATTGCATGGGCTCTTAATTCCTATCTGCGGGCTACAAAGGACTTTCGTCAGTCTTCTGCATTGTTTGTTTGTTTTTCTGGAAACGTAAGGGTCAGAAAGCTACCTGCTACTTCCCTTTTTCTCTGGTTGAGAAGTATTATTCGTTTGTCACATGGGACTGCTGGACAGCAGCCTCCTGAGAGAATTACAGATCATTCCCTTAGGGCAGTGTCTTCTTATTGGGCCTTAAAGAATGAGGCCTCTGTAGAACAGATCTGTAAGGCTGAGACTTGGTCTTCGTTGCACACTTTTTCTGAATTCTATAAAATTAATACTTTTGCCTCGGCTGAGGTTCTTTTGGGAGAAAGGTTCTGCAGGCAGTGGTGCCTTCTGTTTAGGTTACCTGTCTTGTCCTCCCTAATCATCTGTGTCCTCTAGCTTGGGTATTGATTCCCAACAGTAATTGATGATTCCACTGTGTCTTAAGAAAGAAAACTAAATTAACACTTACCTGATAAATTTCTTTCTTTCTTGACACTATGTGTCCACGGCCCTCCCTGTTTTCAGACAGTTTTTTTTTTATATAAACCTCAGGCACCTATGCACCTTGTGTTATTTCCTTTCTCTCTTTTTCCTTTGGTCGAATGACTGGGGGTTGTGGGAAGGGAAGTTATACTTAAAGGGACATGCCACCCACATTTTTTCTTTTATGATTTAGAAAGAGAATGCAATTTTAAACATCTTTCTAATTTACTTATATTATCTAATTTGTTTTATTCTCTTGATATTCTTTGATGAAAAGCATATCTAGATATGCTCACTAGCTGCTGATTGGTTGCTGCACATAGAAGCCTCGTGTGATTGGCTCACCATGTGCATTGCTTTTTCTTAAACTAAGGATATTTTAAAAATGAAGCAAAATAAATAATGGAAGTAAATTGTAATGTTGTTTAAATTTCTATTCTCTATCTGAATCATGAATGAAAGATTTTGGGTTTAGTGGCCCTTTAACAGCTATGCTGTGGTGCTCTTTGCCTCCTCCTGCTGGCCAGGAGTGATATTCCCAACAGTAATTGATGATTCCGTGGACTCACTGTGTCAAGAAATAAATACATTTATCAGGTAAGCATCATTTTTAGATATTCTAGTTAAAGCAACAATGTAAACTGCACTTACACATAAATACTTTTCAAACAAGCAACACCTTATATACATCTTTCTCATTGTTTTAGTATTAAAAGATTTAATGTCCACTGGACAATGTAGTACAAAATTAATAAACAGGCCAAAACATATAAACATGACTATTTTAAAAATAAATAAAATATTACAAGTCAGAGACCAACAACATAAGCTGGTGCAGGATATGCTTTGTCTTCATCACGTACATAAACATAACTCCACTGATTCAATATATGCATATAAGAAAACTGTGCAAAATGTGATTATGGAAGTAAATTGGAAAGTCTCTTAATACTGCATGCTCTGTCTGAATCATGAAACTTTAATTTTGACTTTAGAGTCCCTTTGAGTATTTATTTTCCTGACTTAAGTAACACCAAGGTGGAAGTCATTGAGTATGTTGAAGGAGGACTGGATGGGTGCACGGACACAACCACATTATAGAAAGAATCTAAAATTCTGAGGTTCCACAGAGGGAGTCACAGAACACATGATGCCATCTTGCAGGTCCTCAAAAGAGTTGAATGCATCTCCAACACAATCAAAGGATAAAGGGAATGGAACCCATTTTTTTCTTTCATGATTCTTTCATAATGGGAGCTAGCTGAAAATATCAGGTAAGTCAATGACAAGAGGCATAAATGTGAAGCTACCAATCAGCAGCTGACTCCCAGTAGTGCATTGCTGCTCCTGAGCCTACCTATATATGATTTTCAACAAAGGATACCAAGAGAACAAAGCAAATTAGATAATATAAATACATTGGAAACTTGTTTAAAGTTGTATGCTCTATCTGAATAAATAAAGTTTAATTTTGGCTTACGGTTTCTTTAATGATATCGTGACGGACACCGAATACCTCGACTAGGTATCACCGCCAAGGATCCTTCCTCAACTTGCAACCTGTAGCTGTAGAGCAGGAAAGTGATTATAGCAAGTAGCCCACCCTAATAACCAGACAAGACCAGTATTAAGGTGAAACACGAACAGACTTTATTAGGACAAACACACAGCTTATATACACATTTGCTATCTGATAAGAGCCTTATCTGATCAAGAAATCACCGCCCCTCCAGACAGGCTGGCGCCTCCATAGGAGCCCTAGGAATGTAGAGATCCCACAAGAGTTAGGTCGTAATTTTGGGGATCTCTAGCGAGCCCAGCTGGCGAGTAGTTCCATAACATTCAGGCTGGGCCTCAGCAAGCTAGGAAGGGGCCAAGCGGGGCAGCAATCAGCTCTTTCAGGGTAATGTGCAATCATGGAAAATGAAAAAGGTAAACAGGGGGAACACAATAATCCATATGATGAGAGGTAGAATGGCCTTGGCAGCCAGGTATCCGTGGCAGATATGGTTGTACTTGATGAAATGGCCTAAAGGAGTCATGCATGCTAAAAGTCATATCCTAAGAACTATACTGTAAACTAAATATTTTCCTTTCTTTTGTGATAATCAATGTATTCGTCAACTTCAGTCTTATATACAATGTCAACACAAAAAGAAAGTGTAACTTAAAGGGACAGTTTGCTCAAAAAATTTCTCCCCTTTAATTTGTTCCCAATGATCCACTTACCTGCTGGAGTGTATTAAATTGTTTACAAGTAGCTCCTTTACCCTTATATTGGCATTTGAAATTGTTGATTTAGCATCTGGTATCCCCACCTATTCTGAAAGTTTGTGGCCACGCGTACCAGCTATAGATAAGCTTTGTAAACACAGCCAGCAGAAGAAATTACACTCCCAGTGGTATATAGCAGAGATAAGGTAATAAAATTTTGATTTTCCATTGTTCTCTCAAAGTACTGGTGATTGTTTTAAGGACAGATATAAGATAAAGAAGCATGTATATGTACACAATGTGATACAGTAATGAGATCTGATTATACCTACAAGCTCAACCCATTTTATTAGGTTGTGGCTTCAAAACACAAAATCAGAGCTTTAAAATACACAAATAAGCCTTAAAAAGCTCATTTTCATACATTTTTTACTCTGCAGTTGGTAAAAAAAGCAATTGTAAACACATTAAGGGAAAAACTATTTTAAAGTATACTGTCCCTTTAATAAAGTGAGCTAGAAATAAACAGATCAAAAATACAAACATGGAACATATGATGAATATGAAAAGAAGGAGGCAGCTCCATAGATTGACTAAGGCAAAGGCTAAAATATTCGAACCATTAACTTTTTAGATAGGATATGCAACAGTGTGGGCAACACACATTATCCTCCACATAAAATAATAAAAGCAAGTCTTTGTGATCTGTTTGTATCATCTTTTGGTCATCTTGAAAACTTTAGTAAGTATTTCTTTAGTTGTCTTGGTCTGGTTGAATTTGTAGCAATCAGCATACTTCTTTACAGTATATTGACATATTTGCCACAAACAACTATTATGAAAAGTAAGCTACAGAATGAACTCAATCAAGAATGGAGTAATCTAGAGTGAATTTTAAGTAGCAGAGAGGAGACCATGAGGACAGAAATTGGTGGTGTTGCAAATATTTTCAAACATCTCACTATGTTTTAACAATTTTTCTGGTAATAGTATGTGGCATAAAGAACTAATGAGCGCCTAACTTGATAGGCATGTTCCCAATGTTCTTCCAGTCTTGGGGAGTAAATCTAGTCCATATTGTCATCTTTACTATTCCCCTTTCTAATGAAAACCAAGATGTAAGCTCAATTTAGTAAAATCCCTGGATCATTATAAACATTCAACTAATTTCAGGAGGAGAGGAAAAGGTTAATGACATTAACCTTATTGTATAAGCTTAACCAGTGGTCTTTTTCTATCCACAAAGAAAATTACAGTCTTAACAGTGCAAATCATGTTCCATCAACTTATCGTTTTCTTTGTATCTTTATTTGAAAAAGCAAAAATGTAAGCTTAGGAGCCAGCCCATTTTTGGTTCAGGACCTGGGTAGCTCTTGCTGATTGGTGGCTAAATGTAACCACCAATTAGAAAGTGCTACCCAGGGTCTGAACCAAAATAGGCCGGCTTCCAAGCTTACATTCCAGCCTTTACAAATAAAAATACCAAGAGAACAAAGAAGAATTGATAGTAGAAGTAAATTAGAAAGTTGCTTAAAATGGCATGTTCTTTCTGAATCATGAAACTTTAATTTTTACTAGACTAACTCTTTAACCTTTAATTCACCCAGATTTTAAAATTGGGTATACACATACCCTCATTAAAAACATTTAAAAAGTATAAAGTGGGGGGGGGGCGTGTCTTAGCTGTGGCCGTGTTCAGACCTGTTTCACAGTAGCTCTGCTTAGAGTCTGAAAGTCTTAATATTTATCTTCAATACCTAAGAAATAACTACACTACTTTTCGCTATCCATCGCCTAAAGAATGGATCTGGAATAAAACTATTATCTATACCCATTTCTTTGAGACAGAAGGCTCTATACATTCAAAAATGCAGACGACGGCCTGGATTTCCTTTTCATCATCCCCCCCGGTTAGAAATCCTTTTCATCATCCCCCCCCTGGAGATGTGACCGTTTGAGAGGGGATCCCAGCTGGGCTTTGAAATAAGGTACTGTGAGGCTCTTACACTGAGAACTGCCAACGCTCGGTCCGTGAGCAGTAGGTTGATGTTCCTAGGTGACTTTCTCCTAACAACAGGAGATTGCCATTTGGTGGGTCAGCATTCCGGGAGCGAGATTACATGGAACAAATATTTCCTCCCCTTTCATCACATAGCTATTGGGATTGTATAAGTCAGCCTAGTTACCTGCAGTGAACTAGTGACACACTTCCAGTGGCTGGGAGATAAATTCATACTACTTATTGTGCTATAGATGCTGGACAATTGCTTCCATATTACGTCCCTAATGATTACGCTACGGTTTGATGGATTGAACTATGTTATATGTTTTTCTTATCCTAGGTACTCTATGTCTATTGAGAACTATATACCCATTCTACTGGCTGCATATATCTCCAGGTCTCCCCATTGTGTGCACCTTCCCCTAGTACTGTATGGGGGAATACATTTAGTTTTCACTACAGCAACTTCATGTACCAATAACTGTTACTTGAGATATCCATCATACTTAACAATAAAATGTCATAACTCTAGCTAAGGGCCAACCAGATCTCCTGACATCTTAGTAGCATATGGGAATACGCTGTTACTGACAGCATAAAATCCCGTTCTAAACATATATATATTCAGTGTCCCTTTAAGCTTTGTATAGTTACTATTGTTGATCTGAATTCCATCTCTGTCTAAAAATTTCTGTCTGCTGTTATTAGAATCTTATTTTTATGTGGGATAGGAGGATATCTGGGTGATTAAGTTTTTCGCTTAATGTGTTATTGACATTATGGCAGTAACCCCATTATGTGTAACTATATTCTGTAATATTTGTTCCTTTAATGTTATGGAGTGTATGTGTTATACTAAATACCTCAATAAAAAACTTTGATTAATAAAAAAAAAGTATATAGAACAAAAAAACAAATCAGGACTGCAGGGGTGTCTGAGAATATCAATGAATATTCCATACAAGTGGATCAAATTGAAAAATGTAATAACACACTTGTCCATTTCAACTGAGTAACTGACCTACAACTGAGAAGCTCATTGTTGCAAACTCTGCAAGTAAAAAGATCCCTGTGGTAAATACAACTATAATTAGGTGAGCCCCACAAATGGTTGGGCTTAACACATATATACACTCACCGAATGAATTACCACAATTATCACTAAAAGGTTCAAGGGCTAAAGTCTTACTCCGGATGGATAGTAGTGTGATCAAAATATAACAAAATTAAAGTGCACACAAAGGGGGGTAGTTATCAACGTGTCTACTTTACCTGCCTTCGCCGGTCCAATACGCCCGCCTAAGCTCCCCTACCTTCGCCGCCGCGGACCTGCAAAATTTCGCCTAAGTTATCAAAAAAGCTGTCAAAAAGCTGCACACCAAGTACGGGGCGATGAGCAGTGGACTGTGATAATTATCACTCATCCGATCTCGCTGCTCTTCGGCTTTTTGACAGCTTTATTGCTAGCCTGTCACTAAGCACCCACACTAAACTACACTGTTCTACCCCCTATACCGGCGCCCCGGAGCCTCCCGCAACTAAATAAAGTTAGAAACCCCTAAACCGCCGCTCCTAGACCCCGCCGCAACTCTTATAAATGTATTAACCCCTAAACCGCCGCTCCCGGACACTGCCGCAACCTACATTATACCTAGTAACCCCTATCCTGCCCCCCCTATATCGCCGCCCTCTATAATAAAGTTATTAACCCCTATCCTGCTGATCCCGCACCTCGCCGCAACTAAATAAATAGTTTAACCCCTAAACCGCCGCTCCCGGACCCCGCCGCAACCTATATTAAACTTATTAACCCCTAATCTGCCCCCCTACACCGTCGCCATCTATAATACATTTATTAACCCCTATCCTGCCCCCCCTACACCGCCGCTACTGTAATAAATTTATTAACCCCTAAAGCTAAGTCTAACACTAACCCTAACACCCCCCTAACTTAAATATTAATTAAATAAATCTAAATAATATTTCTATTATTAACTAAATTAAATCCTATTTAAAAACTAAATACTTACCTTTAAAATAAACCCTAATATAGCTACAATATAAATAATAATTATATTGTAGCTATCTTAGGATTTATTTTTATTTTACAGGTAACTTTCAATTTATTTTAACTAGGTACAATAGCTATTAAATAGTTATTAACTATTTAATAGCTACCTAGCTAAAATAAAGAGAAATTTACCTGTAAAATAAAAACTAACCTAAGTTACAATTACACCTAATTTGCATACAAAGAGAGAAGCGCTCTACCAGGAACGAACAACAGCTCAGTGGCTTGTTCTATGGCAATTTACCACCTGGAACAGCCTCTTTTAGACCAGTGTGCTTTTCACAGAAGAAAACTTTCCTGAAGTATATCAGTCTGATCCTGCCAAGTAAGGTCAGTCCAGCCCCGAAATACCAGGCAATTCTCCTCTGAACAAGGAACATGACAACCCCAGACGATCGTTTCGGCCTCCTATGGGCCTCGTCAGTGAGGTGCAGCCACATTCCTCTAAGCACACTGGGCAAGGAGTCCACGTCTGGTTTCCCCTATCACCCATAGGGAGACTTCCCCAGGGTCATAATAATTTGCATACAAAGAGAGAAGCGCTCTACCAGGAACGAACAACAGCTCAGTGGCTTGTTCTATGGCGATTTACCACCTGGAAGCAGCCTCTTTTAGACCAGTGTGCTTTTTACTGAAAGAAAACTTTCCTGAAGTATATCAGTTCTGATCCTGCCAAGTAAGGTCAGTCCAGCCCCAAAATACCAGGCAATTCTCCTCTGAACAAGGAACATGACAATCCCAGACGATCGTTTCGGCCTCCTATGGGCCTCGTCAGTGAGGTGCAGCCACATTCCTCTAAGCACTCTAGGCAAGGAGTCCACGTCTGGTTTCCCCCCATCACCCATAGGGAGACTTCACCAGGGTCATAATAATTTGCATACAAAGAGGAGAAGCGCTCTACCAGGAACGAACAACAGCTCGGTGGCTTGTTTCTATGGCGATTTACTACCTGGAAGCAGCCTCTTTTAGACCAGTGTGCTTTTCACAGAAGAAAACTTTCCTGAAGTATATAATTACACCTAACACTACACTATACTTTAATAAATTATTCCTATTTAAAACTAAATACTTACCTGTAAAATAAACCCTAAGATAGCTACAATATAATTAATAATTACATTGTAGCTATTTTAGGATTTATATTTATTTTACAGGTAACGTTGTATTTATTTTAGCTAGTTAGAATAGTTATTAAATAGTTATTAACTATTTAATAACTACCTAGCTAAAAGAAATACAAAATTACCTGTAAAATAAATCCTAACCTAAGTTACAATTAAACCTAACACTACACTATCATTACATTAATTAAATAAATTAACTACAAATAACTACAATTAGATACAATTACATAAACTAACTAAAGTACAAAAAATAAAAAAAGATAAGTTACAAAAAATAAAAAAAATAAGTTACAAACATTTAAAAAATATTACAACAATTTTAAGCTAATTACACCTAATCTAAGCCCCCTAATAAAATAACAAAGCCCCCCAAAATAAAAAAATTCCCTACCCTATTCTACATTAAAAAAAGTTCAAAGCTCTTTTACCTTACCAGCCCTTAAAAGGGCCTTTTGTGGGGCATGCCCCAAAGAAAACTGCTCTTTTGCCTGTAAAAGAAAAATACAACCCCCCCTAACATTAAAACCCACCACCACATACCCCTAATCTAACCCAAACCCCCCTTAAAAAAACCTAACACTACCCCCCTGAAGATCATCCTACCTTGAGTCGTCTTCACCTCAGCCGAGCCACCGATGGAACCGAAGAGGAGATCTGGAGCGGCAGAAGTGATCCTCCAAGGGGTTGCTGAAGAAGTCCTTCCATCCGATGAAGTGATCCTCCAGGCGGCGCTGAAGAAGTCTTCCATCCGGGCGATGTCATCTTCCAAGCGCCGCTGAAGAAGTCTTCCATCCGGGCAATGTCATCTTCCAAGCGGGGTCTTCAATCTTCTTTCTTCAGGATCCATCTTCATCCCGCCGACTGGAACATCCTTCTTTCCCGACGGACTACCGACGAATGAAGGCTCCTTTAAAGGACGTCACCAAGATGGCTTCCCTTCAATTTCCGATTGGCTTGATAGGATTCTATCAGCCAATCGGAATTAAGGTAGGAAAAATCTGATTGGCTGATTGAATCAGGCCAATCAGATTGAAGTTCAATCCGATTGGCTGATCCAATCAGCCAATCAGATTGAGCTCGCATTCTATTGGCTGATCGGAACAGCCAATAGAATGCAAGCTCAATCTGATTGGCTGATTCAATCAGCCAATCAGATTTTTCCTACCTTAATTCCGATTGGCTGATAGAATCCTATCAGCCCAATTGGAATTGAAGGGACGCCATCTTGGATGACGTCCCTTAAAGGAGCCTTCATTCGTCGGTAGTCCGTCGGAAAAGAAGGATGTTCCACGTCGGCGGGATGAAGATGGATCCTGAAGAAAGAAGATTGAAGACCCCGCTTGGAAGATGACATCGCCCGGATGGAAGACTTCTTCAGCGCCGCTTGGAAGATGACATCGCCCGGATGGAAGACTTCAGCGCCGCCTGGAGGATCACTTCATCGGATGGAAGACCTTCTTCAGCGCCCCTTGGAGGATCACTTCTGCCGCTCCGGATCTCCTCTTCGGTTCCATCGGTGGCTCGGCTGAGTGAAGACGACTCAAGGGTAGGATGATCTTCAGGGGGGGTAGTGTTAGGTTTTTAAAGGGGGGTTTGGGTTAGATTAGGGGTATGTGGGTGGTGGGTTTTAATGTTGGGGGGATTGTATTTTTCTTTTACAGGCAAAAGAGCAGTTTTCTTTGGGGCATGCCCCACAAAAGGCCCTTTTAAGGGCTGGTAAGGTAAAAGAGCTTTGAACTTTTTTTAATGTAGAATAGGGTAGGTAATTTTTTTATTTTGGGGGGCTTTGTTATTTTATTAGGGGGCTTAGATTAGGTGTAATTAGCTTAAAATTGTTGTAATATTTTTTAAACGTTTGTAACTTATTTTTTTATTTTTTGTAACTTATCTTTTTTTATTTTTGTACTTTAGTTAGTTTATGTAATTGTATTATAATTGTAGTTATTTGTAGTTAATTTATTTAATTAATGTAATGATAGTGTAGTGTTAGGTTTAATTGTAACTTAGGTTAGGATTTATTTTACAGGTAATTTTGTATTTCTTTTAGCTAGGTAGTTATTAAATAGTTAATAACTATTTAATAACTATTCTAACTAGCTAAAATAAATACAAAGTTACCTGTAAAATAAATATAAATCCTAAAATAGCTTACAATTATTAATTACATTGTAGCTATCTTAGGGTTTATTTTACAGGTAAGTATTTAGTTTTAAATAGGAATAATTTATTAAAGTATAGTGTAGTGTTAGGTGTAATTATAACTTAGTAATAGGATTTATTTTACAGGTAAATTTCAGTTTATTTTAGCTAGGTAAGCTATTAAATAGTTAATAACTATTTAATAGCTATTGTACCTAGTTAAAATAAATTGAAAGTTGCCTGTAAAATAAAAATAAATCCTAAGATAGCTACAATATAATTATTATTTATATTGTAGCTATCTTAGGGTTTATTTTAAAGGTAAGTATTTAGTTTTTAAATAGGATTAATTTAGTTAATAATAGAAATATTATTTAGATTTATTTAATTAATATTTAAGTTAGGGGGGTGTTAGGGTTTAGGGTTAGACTTAGGTTTAGGGGGTTGATAATTTTATTACAGTGGCGGCGGTGTAGGGGAGCAGGATAGGGGTTAATAAATGTATTATAGGTGTGGGGGGGGGCAGATTAGGGGTTAATAAGTTTAATATAGGTTGCGGCGGCGGGGTCCGGGAGCGGCGGTTTAGGGGTTAAACTATATTATTTAATTGCAGCGAGGTCCGGGATCGGCAGGATAGGGGTTAATAACTTTATTATAGAGGGCGGCGGTATAGGGGGGGCAGTATGGGGTTACTAGGTATAATGTAAGTTGCGGCGGTGTCCGGGAGCGGTGGTTTAGGGGTTAATACATTTATTATAGTTGCGGCGGTGTCCGGGAGCGGTGGTTTAGGGGTTAATATGTATAGAGTAGCTTGCGGTGGGCTCCGGGAGTGGTGGTTTAGGGGGTAATACATTTATTTAGTTGTGGCGGTGTCGGGGGGGACAGATTAGGGGTGTTTAGACTCGGGGTACATGTTAGGGTGTTAGGTGCAGACAGCTCCCATAGAAATCAATGGGATGTCTGGCAGCAGCGAACATGAACTTTCGCTATGGTCAGACTCCCATTGATTCCTATGGGATCCGCCGCCTCCAGGGCGGCGGATTGAAAACCAGCTACGCTGGGCCGGAAAAGTGCCGAGCGTACCTGCTAGTTTTTTGATAACTAGCAAAAGTAGTCAGATTGTGCCGCACTTGTGTGCGGAACATCTGGAGTGACGTAAGAATCGATCTGTGTTGGACTGAGTCCTGCGGATCGAAGCTTACGTCACTAAATTCTACTTTTGCCGGTCTCTAGCCTTTGATAACTAAGGCGAATCAGCCTCGCCACAAATACGCTGGCGGAATTCCAGCGTATTTTGAGGTTGACGGCTTGATAACTACCCCCCCAAATTATTCAGACATACCTCAGCAGCCACACGCCTGATGGCCATTTCACCTGATCTTTTTCAAAGGTCTCCGGAGTAAGACTGTAGCCTTTGAACCTTTTTGTGCTAATATATAGTATAGTATACCTAACTACAGCAGAAACCCATACCCTGCAGCACCAAACGCCATATCTTATCCAACAACATTCCTTCAATTACCTAGGTATCCATCTTTCTGTTAGCCCCCAAACACTAATAGAACTCAACTTTGAATCTCTCCTTACTACACTCACAAAAGATACATCAACATGGTTTCATAATGAAATATCTTGGTTAGGCAGAATAGGGGTGACGAAAATGACTATCCTCTCTAAAATCCTCTAAAGTGGTGAATGCCTACATTTGGAAAAAAAGACCACCTAGAATAGCTAGAGCCACACTATTCCTCCCAAAGAAATTTGGGGGATTGGGTGTCCCAGATATAAACAGATATCAGAACGCAGTCTTTCTGAGAGAATTGTGGAGTGGTGTACATGTCACCAAACTTGTGACAAATTGTGGATAATCTTAGAACACAACATCACAAAGATTTCTCAATTGGGTGCCTACTGCTGGCAACCTAAACTCAACCAACCAACTACAACATGAAACAATCAGATTATTAAAGAAACATTTGCGGTATGGGCACGTATGTTGACCTCACAGCAAAACCTCCCCACAATTCCTTCACCGCTAACAACTGCTCTGTCCAACCCTGACTTCCCAATTGGGTTGTCATTAACACCAACCTCTATAGATAATTTGCAGACCCTATTACCACTCCATATTCTAATAGATGAAGACAAACTGATACCAAAAGACAACTTAGATAGTTTAAACATTCCACAGTTCTCCCATTGGTTCAGATACCTACAACTTAGACATTTTGTGGACACACATAAATCGAAACACCTGATACTTAAGCATCTCACCCCATTTGAGAAATTATTCATCCAAAACCCACCCTCTCCACATATTATTTCTTTACTCTACTCACTTCTTTATAGCCCATCAGACATTACCAGAACACCTACTATCACATCCTGGCATAAAGAATTACCATACACCCTAACAGAGCAAGAGTGGTTTACTATCTTCTTAAAATCTTCAAAATCAATGGACTCATCTACCGTCTTAGAGACCAATTATAAATTTCTCCTCTGATGGTACCTAACCCCACATAGGCTGAAATACATATTTCCAGAGGCTTCCGACCATTGTTATAGGAAGTGCACATTAGAAGGAACACCTTTTCATATTTGGTGGGCATGCCCCAAAATAATTTTTTTTTGGCAAGAGGTTAATTCTACCATGAGTATTATTCTAAACCATGATATACCCCTTGACCTCTTAATCTATCTGTTTCATGTAAACCCCAAAATGCCCTTTAAACATTATGCATCACTTCTTCAGCTGGCGATTTGCAGCGCTAAGCAAATAATCCTGAGGCTGTTGAAATCAGACTCCCTCCCTACCCACAACATGTGGATAGACCAGATGAAACGTAACCTAACCTTGGAAAGGTAATTTTACTACTCCACAGGGAAAATAGACTATTACGCTTAATTACTGTTTATTTGGGGAGTCTCACTTGTCACCTAGACAAGTTAGACTCAACACCAGACTACATATTACCACTACTCTGCTTAGCCACACAAAATAAAACCTCTCCTACAATCTATCGCCTAGATTTAGAGTTTTGCGTTAGCCATCAAAACCAGCGTATAGGGCTTCTAACGCTGGTTTTTACCGCCCGCTGGTATTTAGAGTTCACTTACCGACACTCAAAAATATCCGAACGCAGAAATCTCTACCGACAGTTCAGACCCAGGAGTTAACATCTACCGACAAAATAAACATCCACGAATCGCAAAACAAATATTACACAAAGTACACTTACACTCATACCTACACTACACTATATCTAATTTTCATATGTTTTTTTTTTTCATCAAAATAGAAAGGATCAAAGTTGCGAGATCTCGGGTGTTAGAAAAAAAACAACACAAATCCATTTTGCCATTGAATTACATTGACAGACGGGAAAAGACACTCATATAGCTACATCTAAATAATAATATTATCACATACATACACTCATCGATGCATACAAACAATATACACCACATTACATACACAAAGAAGTTATTTATTACGAAATTAACACTATTTAGATACTTTTTCACACAAGACCATGACGTCACTCACTTTACGCTCAAAACCAGTCTTGGATTTTTTTTTTAAATTCTTTATTTATATATCCAGCACTGAATAAGGCAACAAATGGTATGCACAACAAAATTTGCAAAATATGATGACAAAAATTGCTACCAAAGACAGCACTGTATTTTCTTCTATATTCTATTAACATAGCTACTCCAGACATTACTTATCCTCTCTCTCTCCTTATCTAACTTATTATAACTAGTTTCCCCCTATATAGCAATTCAACAGATAACAGTATAGTTTGCATAACATATTGGGTTAGATCGAAAGTTCTCCAAGAGTCTCTAGTGCTTTGTAGTCCTTTGCAATCAGCAAGTCATTGCAGCTCTATTATGAGTGAGTCTTTCGTTCGATGTTGGGTTTCATATATCAACAGATTAATTTTCCCCTCCTCCCCATCCAGCTCTGCTTCCTACTCTCTCCTGACTTAACCCAAGGCGCCCCCCCAGGGTTATGTTTCTGTCTCTCATCTTAGTCTCTCCATTGGTTTATTACCTTGTTAATTGGGAAGTTTAGAAAATGTTCCATTTGCCCCGTAACTGGGCTTCCAGAACGAATTCTGAGTTTTTGAGTGGGTACAGAATTTGTCTCTGATGCGTTAAGTCTAAGCTGTGAATCAAGGGTTCCCATTTGTTGAGAAAATGTTTAGTTTGTTTTATGATGTCACCCTGTGTGTCTACTTGTTCACGAATCATTTGCTGTTGTAATTCTAGTTTGAGATGTGTTAGTGTTGGTGGGTCAGGCTCTATCCACTTCTTGAAGATGAGCTTTCTGGCAAACAGTATGACATTATGAGTAAATGCCATATGTTTGTTTGTGTCCGACTGTGTGTGGAGGAATATCACTGCGTGAATGTTTAGGTCTATTCTCCCTGCCATAACTCTCATTGCCCACTTGTGTGCCATGTTCCAGAATCTTGTGAGTTTTGGGCATTGCTATATCATATGGAGTATGTTGGGGTTTGGGTGAGCGCATTTTGGACAAAGTCCCGAAGTCTCAGGACTCCATTTGTGGAACATCTTTGGTGTTATGTATGCATTATGTAGTAGCTTTGTATGTGATTCCCGGATGTCATTTGATAATGATGCCTTCCTCACCTTTGAGACACTTTGTTCAATGATTTAGTCTGTAACTGGGTGTTCAGTCCAAGTGCTCCATTTATGTTGAATTTGATCCCTCGTAGCCTTATTAGTCACCGTTTGGAGTGCTTTGTATGTATGTGAGATTGAGGTCAGTCCTCCTCTTGTCAGGGTCAGTAGCTTGTATAGTTCGCAGTTGGTGTCCGGCATGTCTCCCATCCCCAAAATGCTTTGTACATAGTGTCTTGTCTGTAGGAATGCAAAGTGATGTTTGTGAGGTAGATTAAATTCTAGTTGTAGTTCGGCAAATGATTTGACTGATTTTTGGTCTGGCGTCAGGACCTGTCTGATAGTAGTCAATCCCCGTGTTTCCCATTGTCTAAAAGGCAATGTGGTGAAACCCGCCTGGAAATTTGGGTTACCTCGTAAGGGTAGGTATACAGTATTCTTGCATGTTATTCTAAAGGCCCTGCAGATTTTCCACCATGCTCTTACAGGTTGGAGGAAGATAGTATTGTGTCCCACTATTCCATCTAGTTGTGTGCGAGTCATGTGTGGGAGCATTTTTAATGACCATGGAGCAATAAGCTCCGTCTCTAGTTCACTATTGGTGAAGACATTTCTGTCCAAAAACCAATCCATTACATATTTAGCCAAAGCTGCCCAGTTGTAATACTCTATATTTGGGAGTGCTAGTCCCCCCATCTCTGGTGTGCATGTCATTTTTTTATGTCCTATTCTATGTCGTTTCCCTTTCCATAAAAAGTGTAGTATGTCTCTGTTTAGTGCCTGGAGGTCTTGTTTGTGGATGAGTTCGGGTAGCATTTGTAGTGCATATAGCAGTTTGGGAAACAGATCATTTAATTAGTCCCACTCTTCCCGACAGTGTCAGTGGTAGTGGTGTCCAATTTAGGAGTGTGCGTCTTAGTTCTTTGATTAGTGGTCGGAAGTTAAGTCCATACCACTGTCTGGGGTCTCTAGAGAGAATAATACCTAGGTACTTAAACGAGTTAGTTACAATCTTAAAGTTATCTTGCAATGGTTCTGCTGGCGACTCATTCCGTAGCCACAACAGCTCTGATTTATCTTTATTTATACAATATCCTGAAATTTGACCGAACTCGACTATGATGTGCATTAAAATAGGGATATTTTGTCTGGGGTCTCTTGTGTATAGAATCATATCATCTGCGAAAAGGGATATGTGGAGGGTTTCTTTGCCTATAGTTAATCCTTCCGTGTTTTTCCTAATTTTGGTTGCTAATGGTTCAAGCGCCAGGTCAAAGAGGAGCGGAGAGAGTGGGCACCCCTGTCTCGTGCCTCTCATTAGCGGGAAAGATTTTGATGGTTCGCCATTAACTAGAATTGCTGCTCGGGGCTCATTATACACTGCATAAGTGGCTGTCATAAAGTCGCCCTGAATCCCAAATTTACCAAGAGTTGTGAAGAGGTGGTCCCATAGTATCTTGTCGAATGCTTTCTCAGCGTCTACCAGTAGTATACAAGCGTCTCCTTCCCTCTGGTCTCCCTCCTGATTGTCTTCTCCCCAGTAGTGTGACAGGACTACTTGCAATTTTCTCATGTTCTTAACTGAGGATCTACCCCTAACAAACCCTGTCTGGTCTTCGTGTAGCAGGTCCGGTAATATCTCCATCAGTCTATTGGCTAAGATTTTGGTAAACAGTTTGTAGTCTGAATTGAGTAGTGAAATTGGTCTAGACGAGGATGTCAGTAGTGGGTCTCTGTCTGGTTTGGGGATGACTGTCACATTTGCTTCCGTAAATCTGTTTGATAGATCTGCCCTTCCTTTCATTATAGCATTAAACATTAAGGTGAGTGTCTCCGCCACCTCCTCCCTGATCATTTTATAAAACTCCCCCGGTAGGCCGTCTGGCCCGGGGGTTTTCTCTAGGGGCAAAGCATCAATAGCTCCAATAATCTCCAGGGAGGTCACTGGGTTATTTAAGGTCTGTAGCTGCACCTCAGTTATTTGCGGAAGGGCTAAGTCCTTCCAAAAGTTTTGTTTCAATTCCTCATCTACCATTTGGGGGCTATACAGTTTGGAATAGTAGTCTACAAATGTTTTATGTATATCCTCTTTCTTTGTTAGTATTGTTCCTTGTCTCTGTATGGCTGTTATAGTATTAGGTTTCCTGGTTAGTTTGGTGATCTTTGCTAATAATTTACCTGTGCGATTCCCATAGCGGTAGAATTTAGCCTGCATCCGAGTTTGGGCTCTGCCTGCTGTCTGAATAAGATGAGTGTCTCTGAGGGTCTTGATGTCTTTGTATTTTAGTCTGTTTTGGTCTGTCGGGTGTCTAAGGTATTGATTTCTTGCATTTAGGAGTTTGCGCAGAAGTAGTTCCACTCTCTTTCTGCTAATTTTATTTATTCTAATTGCATAAGTTGTGATCCCCCCTCTTAGCACCACTTTTGCCGTTTCCCAAAACAGTGAAATGTCGTTTATGTGTTGCTTGTTAAGGTCCTTGTAAACTAGCCACTCTCCCACCAAGTGTTTTCGCAAGTTGAGGTCGTGGTACAGATGCGTAGGGAATCTCCACTCACACATCTTTCTCTGAGGGGCATCAGTAATTAGCTCTAGTGTCACTGGTGAGTGGTCTGAGATGGTTATGGGATCTATCATAATGTCTCCTACCCTAGAGCACAGTTGACTTGAGACTAGAAAATAGTTTATGTGGGAGAGTGTGGTTTTTGATGGATGTGCACATGTGTAATCACGAGCCTCAGGGTTTCTTTCTCTCCATACATCTAAAAGACCTAAACTATTTCTGAAGTTTTTAAGTATCAATGTTTCTCTTCTAGATCCTGTCCATGGCTGTTTGGGTTTTGTGTTGCTAGTGGGGTTACGGAATCTGTCCGCAGGTGTATGTGGCGCTATATTGTAATCTCCACCCACTATAATGGGTAGGTCTGAAAATTGTATGAGTTTGCTTTGGAGGTGTACTAGAAATTCTCTTTTCTGTGTCTGGGGGCCATATATACCACAGAGTATCAGGGATAGTGTATCAATCTTTAGTTTTATAATCAGATATCTACCCTCTACATCAGAGATCACCTGTGAGATGTCATAGTTCAGTCCCTTTCGGAACAGCATTGCAATCCCTCTCGCTCTTTTCTTTTCATAAGGCGTGAAGAGTACTTCTCCCACCCATCCCTGTTTAAGCTTTTGATGCTCTATTTGCGAAAGGTGTGTTTCTTCTAGTATGGCTATGTCGGTTTTTTTGTATTTAACTGTCTCAGAATCGCCTTTCTTTTAATAGGAGATGTTATCCCTCCCACATTCCAGGTGGTGATTTTCATTTTCCTACAGTGAGTATCTTGTTGTGTGTGGGTGTCACAATTTGTCAAGGCTGTGAAGTGTGGAGTGCTATGTGTAGCTGTTGCAGTATAGGTTAATGAGCCTTACTTACTGTTTTCTGCAGTGTCCAAAATCTGTCTACTCTCCCCCTGAGGGAGCGCCCTGAGAGCTGATGGGTTTTATCTATCACTAAGACAAACAATAAGCAATCAGGTTAGTGAGTATTAACTTTTAAACTTTTAAAACCGTCTTTTGAACTTGTTTAAAAGAGACAAATACAGGCAATAAATTTCAACAGTATAACAGACAATAGACAATAGACAATTTTTTCACTTCCCTCTCTCCCCCCCCCCCCCCACTTGTAAAGGATATAAGTTGTCATGTCATTTTTGTTTTTAAGAGGCTTTACTCTATGATTTCTGAGGCCTTGATAAGTGTCTCTGTTTTCAGGTGTCATCTGGCTGATCGTCGTGGTCCTGTTGTTGATTCCGTCTTTCTTCTCTCTGCAGATGTAGTTTAAGCTGGTTCGGAGACTCAAAGAATAGAGGTCCATTGGCTGTGTGGAGCCTCAGCCTCGCCGGATACAAAAGGGCTGCCATTCTGCCTTGCTCCATGAGTTGTTTGCAGTAAGGCGTAAACTCCTTTCTTTTGGCTGCAACTGTTGCTGAGTAATCTTGAAATAAATATATTCTCCGTCCTTCATATTCCAAAGGTTAAGCCTTCCTGTAGGCCTGCAAGATCGCTACTTTTGCTCTGAAACTTAGGTACTTCACCATTACCTGGCGTGACTGTTGGCTATTTTCCCCTTGTTTTCGTGGGTCTCCCACTCTGTGTGCTCTCTCCACTACGCACGGGAGGCAGGACTGAGGCATACGCAGCAACTTTGGGAGGATGTTTTCTGCAAATTCTATTAGCTCTGATCCCAGGACAGTTTTGGGGACTCCTACAATTCTTAGGTTGTTTCTTCTCGACCTGTTCTCCAAGTCATCAACCTTTGCCCACAACCGGTCATTCTGTTGTTGTAATGCTCGTATATTAGTTTCCGTTTCTCTATGGCGGGTTTCTCCTTCTGCCACTCTCTGTTCCACCTGTGTCAATCTGCCGTTGAATGACTTAACCTCAGTTGTAAGTGAGTCCATCCCTGTTTGTAGCTGCTCAATTTTGGGTAGGAACAGTGCAGATATCTGTGTGACAATTGGGTGTGTATCTATATTTTTAGAGTTTGTTAATGCATCCGCCTCCATTGGGGTCTGCGGTGTCTCTAAGTGATTCTTTTTTTTCTCTGCGTTTTTAAGTCTGCCTGCCATTGTCCCTGTTGTTTTTATATAGGAGTTGTAATACTTTTGCATGCAGCTTTAGTATTTTGTCAATCAGCTTCGCCAGTACTGTGACTCCTTTTTGCTTACTTTACCAGAGGTTGCTATTTTCTCTGTTAATTTTTTAGGCCTTGGAATAAGGTTGAACACAGGTTCACTGTTGTGCTTGTTGAGCGCTGGGTGGGAAGGGTAGGGACAGGTCTGTGCCTTCTAGCCTCTCATACGGCTAGATTTAGAGTTTTGTCGGTAACGACCCGAAAATCTAACGCCGGCTTTTTTCTGGCCGCACCATAAAAATAACTCTGGTATTGAGAGTCCACATAAAGGCTGCGTTAGGCTCCAAAAAAGGAGCGTAGAGCATATTTAATGCAGCTTCAACTCTCGATACCAGAGTTGCTTACGCAAGCGGCCAGCCTCAAAAACGTGCTCGTGCACGATTCCCCCATAAAAAACAATGGGGCTGTTTGAGCTGAAAAAAACCCTAACACCTGCAAAAAAGCCGCGTTCAGCTCCTAACGCAGCCCCATTGTTTGCTATGCGGAAACACTTCCTACGTCTGCACCTAACACCCTAACATGTACCCCGAGTCTAAACACCCCTAACCTTACACTTATTAACCCCTAATTTGCCGCCCCCGCTATCGCTGACCCCTGCATATTATTATTAACCCCTAATCTGCCGCTCCGTAAACCGCCACTACTTACATTATCCCTATGTACCCCTAATCTGCTGCCCTAACATCGCCGACCCCTATATTATATTTATCAACCCGTAATCTGCCCCCCACAACGTCGCCTCCACCTGCCTACACTTATTAACCCCTAATCTGCCGAGCGGACCTGAGCGCTACTATAATAAAGTTATTAACCCCTAATCCACCTCACTAACCCTATAATAAATAGTATTAACCCCTAATCTGCCCTCCCTAACATCGCCGACACCTAACTTCAATTATTAACCCCTAATCTGCCGACTGGAGCTCACCGCTATTCTAATAAATGTATTAACCCCTGAAGCAAAATCTAACCCTAACACTAAACCCCCCTAAATTAAATATAATTTTAATCTAACGAAATTAATTAACTCTTATGAAATAAATTATTCCTATTTAAAGCTAAATACTTACCTGTAAAATAAATCCTAATATAGCTACAATATAAATTATAATTATATTATAGCTATTTTAGGATTAATATTTATTTTACAGGTAACTTTGTATTTATTTTAACCAGGTACAATAGCTATTAAATAGTTAAGAACTATTTAATAGCTAAAATAATTACAAAATTACCTGTAAAATAAATCCTAACCTAAGTTACAATTAAACCTAACACTATACTATCATTAAATTAATTAAATAAAATACCTACAATTACCTACAATTAAACCTAACACTACACTATCAATACATTAATTAAATACAATATCTACAAATAACTATAATGAAATAAACTAACTAAAGTACAAAAAATAAAAAAGAACTAAGTTACAAAAAATAAAAAAATATTTACAAACATAAGAAAAATATTACAACAATTTTAAACTAATTACACCTACTCTAAGCCCCCTAATAAAATAACAAAGACCCCCAAAATAAAAAATGCCCTACCCTATTCTAAATTACTAAAGTTCAAAGCTCTTTTACCTTACCAGCCCTGAACAGGGCCCTTTGCGGGGCATGCCCCAAGAAGTTCAGCTCTTTTGCCTGTAAAAAAAACATACAATACCCCCCCCAACATTACAACCCACCACCCACATACCCCTAATCTAACCCAAACCCCCCTTAAATAAACCTAACACTAAGCCCCTGAAGATCATCCTACCTTGTCTTTACCATACCAGGTTCACCGATCCGTCCTGGCTCCAAAATCTTCATCCAACCCAAGCGGGGGCTGGCGATCCATCATCCGGTGCTGAAGAGGTCAAGAAGAGGCTCCAAAGTCTTCATCCTATCCGGGAAGAAGAGGCGATCCGGACCGGCAACCATCTTGATCCAAGCGGCATCTTCTATCTTCATCCGATGACGACCGGCTCCATCCTGAAGACCTCCACCGCGGACCCATCTTCTTCCGGCGACGTCCAACTGAAGAATGACGGTTCCTTTAAGGGGCTTCATCCAAGATGGTGTCCTTCGAATTCCGATTGGCTGATAGGATTCTATCAGTCAATCGGAATTAAGGTAGGAATATTCTGATTGGCTGATGGAATCAGCCAATCAGAATCAAGTTCAATCCGATTGGCTGATCCAATCAGCCAATCAGATTGAGCTCGCATTCTATTGGCTGTTCCGATCAGCCAATAGAATGCAAGCTCAATCTGATTGGCTGATTGGATCAGCCAATCGGATTGAACTTGATTCTGATTGGCTGATTCCATCAGCCAATCAGAATATTCCTACCTTAATTCCGATTGGCTGATAGAATCCTATCAGCCAATTGGAATTCGAGGGACGCCATCTTGGATGACGTCCCTTAAAGGAACCGTCATTCTTCAGTTGGACGTCGCCGGAAGAAGATGGGTCCGCGGTGGAGGTCTTCAGGATGGAGCCGGTCGTCATCGGATGAAGATAGAAGATGCCGCTTGGATCAAGATGGTTGCCGGTCCGGATCGCCTCTTCTTCCCGGATAGGATGAAGACTTTGGAGCCTCTTCTGGACCTCTTCAGCCACCGGATGATGGATCGCCAGCCCCCGCTTGGGTTGGATGAAGATTTTGGAGCCAGGACGGATCGGTGATACCTGGTGAGGTGAAGACAAGGTAGGATGATCTTCAGGGGCTTAGTGTTAGGTTTATTTAAGGGGGGTTTGGGTTAGATTAGGGGTATGTGGGTGGTGGGTTGTAATGTTGGGGGGGGTATTGTATGTTTTTTTTTACAGGCAAAAGAGCTGAACTTCTTGGGGCATGCCCCGCAAAGGGCCCTGTTCAGGGCTGGTAAGGTAAAAGAGCTTTGAACTTTAGTAATTTAGAATAGGGTAGGGCATTTTTTATTTTGGCGGTCTTTGTTATTTTATTAGGGGGCTTAGAGTAGGTGTAATTAGTTTAAAATTGTTGTAATATTTTTCTTATGTTTGTAAATATTTTTTTATTTTTTGTAACTTAGTTCTTTTTTATTTTTTGTACTTTAGTTAGTTTATTTCATTGTAGTTATTTGTAGATATTGTATTTAATTAATGTATTGATAGTGTAGTGTTAGGTTTAATTGTAGGTAATTATAGGTATTTTATTTAATTAATTTAATGATAGTATAGTGTTAGGTTTAATTGTAACTTAGGTTAGGATTTATTTTACAGGTAATTTTGTAATTATTTTAACTAGGTAGCTATTAAATAGTTCTTAACTATTTAATAGCTATTGTACCTGGTTAAAATAATTACAAAGTTGCCTGTAAAATAAATATTAATCCTAAAATAGCTATAATATAATTATAATTTATATTGTAGCTATATAAGGATTTATTTTACAGGTAAGTATTTATCTTTAAATAGGAATAATTTATTTAATAAGAGTTAATTAATTTCGTTAGATTACAATTATATTTAATTTAGGGGGTGTTAGTGTTAGGGTTAGACTTAGCTTTAGGGGTTAATACATTTATTAGAATAGCGGTGAGCTCCAGTCGGCAGATTAGGGGTTAATAATTGAAGTTAGGTGTCGGCGATGTTAGGGAGGGCAGATTAGGGGTTAATACTATTTATTATAGGGTTAGTGAGGCGGATTAGGGGTTAATAACTTTATAATAATAGCAGTGCGGTCCGCTCGGCAGATTAGGGGTTAATAAGTGTAGGCAGGTGGAGGCGACGTTGTGGGGGGCAGATTAGGGGTTAATAAATATAATATAGGGGTCGGCGGTGTTAGGGGCAGCAGATTAGGGGTACATAGCTATAATGTAGGTAGCGGCTCTTTGCGGTCGGCAGATTAGGGGTTAATTATTGTAGGTAGCTGGCTGCGACGTTGTGGGGGGCAGGTTAGGGGTTAATAAATATAATATAGGGGTCGGCGGTGTTAGCGGCAGCAGATTAGGGGTACATAAGTATAACGTAGGTGGCGGTAGGCAGATTAGGGGTTAAAAAAATTAATCGAGTGGCGGCGATGTGGGGGGACCTCGGTTTAGGGGTACATAGGTAGTTTATGGGTGTTAGTGTACTTTAGAGTACAGTAGTTAAGAGCTTTATGAACCGGTGTTAGCCCAGAAAGCTCTTAACTACTGACTTTTTTCCTGCGGCTGGAGTTTTGTTGTTAGATGTCTAACGCTCACTTCAGACACGACTCTAAATACCGGAGTTAGAAAAATCCCATTGAAAAGATAGGATACGCAATTTATGTAAGGGGATCTGCGGTATGGAAAAGTCGCGGCTGAAAAGTGAGCGTTAGACCCTTTTTTTAATGACTCCAAATACCGGAGGTAGCCTAAAACCAGCGTTAGGAGCCTCTAACGCTGGTTTTCACGGCTAACGCCAAACTCTAAATCTAGGCCATAGTGTGTTAGCCTGTATTATCTGTTAGAAAAAGGTAGTGTCCAATGATCTAAAGTTCATACTTCTCCTCCTCCTGTCTCCTATGCAGCCCTACACACTTTGTGTTAAATCAAGTTTTGGAGACAGCGTTTTCTCTGAGGCTAGGTAGTGACACTCTTGTGTATGAGTAATATTGCTCTTATTATCGACACTAGTTATTGCAGATGTTCTTGTCCCTGACTGGGGCTATGTAGTATATTAATAAGTGGTCTTCTCGCCTGCATATGCGTGTCTGCTCCCAGTGTCTTCCACTCAGTTAACCCCTGGATCTGTGAGGGCTATGTTAGGCAAAGTAATTAATATTCAGCAGCGTTAGTTTTGACTATGGAGTCTGTTACTGGTTCCTACTTCTTCTAGGTTTAACTGGCAGTAATGGGGGCAGTGCTGGGATGTTGCCCGCTTCTTGCGGTTATCTTTTTAACAAGCGCGGCAGTGGGGGCAAGATGGCGGCGTTCCCTCCGTTGATTAAGTTCCCAACTCTGTGTCCCACCCTTCACTTGTGGGGGTCTGAGTCTTTAATCCGTATTATACGGTTCTAATCCTTGGCTCCTTGTGTTGCGTGGAGCACTTATTATTTCCCCCTGTCTGTTTATGGCCCTCGCGGCCACAGCCGCTACTCACAATCACTTTGGTGGCCTGCTACTTCTCTGGTAGGGGATTCCGCTGTTAGAATCCCTGCCGGCTTGCGTCCGGGCAGTGAGGGATGTCTCTGCCAAGGGTGCCGGCTTTTTCTGGGGCAGTGTGCAGGTTTTTTTTTCCCAGTTTAATAGCTGGAAACTGCGGAGCTCTGTTCTGTGCTTCTGCTCTCTCCGCCCTCCTACCGGAAGTCCTCCCAGTCTTGGATTTTATTTACACACACATTTTGAGCCTCCATTGACTTCTATGGGGAAGACGTGCTCGTGCACGCGACAGACAGATTTCCCTAACGCACGCAAAAAGCGTAGACAAAAAAACTCTAAATACCAGCGCTAGAATTCAGAAAATAACTCATGTTTTTCTGCGTTAGCCCCAGCTATGACAAATAGATCAGGAAATGGCTATTTCCCTATGGTGGACATATGGAGTTTACTTATGGGAAATTCACAACAACATTAAATTGTATGATACTTTTACATTACATCAACTACAAATCAACATCACTAGTAACAAACATTTTCAACAATTACATCACATTTAAACGGACACAAAAATAATTGCAGCATTTCAGGATTCACAAACAGTAGACAATGGGAAACACCTCTCATTTACCTTTATTATTGCATTTCATTTATTCAACTCATATGCTTGCAGCAACAGCATATCTACATAGGCTTAACACATGATCAGTCATGGATGCACATACTTTACTTTTATCATTCACTCATACATGTGCATTCAAATGATGGGGGAAAAACACATTACATTCTCTCTATTAATCAAGAAACAGAAAATAGGGATTTTACTGTACTTTTAACATCATGATTCGCTCACAATATACCATTAGGAATTACGTACAATAAGAACATCATTAGAACAGATTACAGCTGTCACTTTATGGGAAGGAACAACAATGCGAGACCGCTTTAAAGAAGTCAGCATATGTGGGACACAATCACAATATATACATATATGTACATAACACGCATCACGCAACCACAAAGCACACATTTATATTTTAATCAGCACACAATAACAATGTAGTCAAATACAACAACACAATGAGGATTTCATAACTACACAGGCAGGTTAATAATATGATGACGTCATTAGAAGATTCAACCATACACATTACAGCTTTACGACTGTACCGCCCCTTTCAGAACTTTAGCACCCAATACAACATATACGTAAACAACAGTTTGGAACATCATTATTATGCCGATTTTAATGGGACGCGTACAATATTGACATCTCGCTAATCACTTATATATACAATACTACAGATGACAGCCGGAAGTTCTTCAGTATTAGTGCGATTTTAATGGGACGCGTACAATATTGACATCATGATCTCGCCAATCACTTATATATACAATACTACAGATGACAGCTGTTACTTTATCGTTTACAAACAATATTGCAGCAACATTGATCAATCACATTCTATGCACACATTATACACAACTATGCACTTTCATTCATGTTAGCCTGGACGTGTGCTTTTTACTATAAGATCGCGTTTAATAAATATTTATTACGCATATGAACAAACATTACGAAGATGCACTGTATGTGTGATATTTTACACTTTCACATTGAGATTCATTGGGGGAAAACAACATTTCAGCAAACACCTTAAAAAACGCCCACTTTGAAAGCATTCGCGCCGCTCACATACAAACAAGTGAATACAATTAGCAATCATTACAAACTCACTACCATTGGACTAATTGCACTATAAATCCCCCAAACAACATGGCCAAAGCGTCCATGGTGATCGACATCGTATCAATTCGCTTCTGTGTTTTTGCATACCTTGTTACTCCTTGCGCTGTGTTTGCTCTGCTGTTTGGCTTCGTGCTGCTAAGCTTGGCAAATATGGATGACGATGATCTGGTAGACGCTGCTGGTGCTGCTGTTGGCCAAGTAGCGGTTGATAGAATCAGGCAGCCTCGGCGGCTCTGAGTGAGACAAAGGGCTCGTCTGGTTCGAGGTCCTCGTGTATACAGGTTGAGACCCACCTTGGAAAACATGAGCGACTTCAAGGTTTATGACAAGTATCGGCTCAATCGCGAACAGCTCATTGGCCTTTACGATGTTCTTAGACCTCATCTGGAGCCACGTATAAGAATAAGGAATGCTGTCCCTGGCATCACTAAGATGCTAAGTTGTCTATACGTCCTGGCCTCCGGGAGTTTTCAATCAGGAGAAATGTACATGCATGGCCTGTCTCAAGGTACATTCTCTGGGGTGTTTGATAACTTTCTGGACGCCATGGTACGTATCAGTAAGCACTACATAGGATTCCCACAGAATGATGGTGATTGGAGGTGCCTGAAGCGGGAAGTCTTTGCTATTGCTGAATTGCCCAATGTCTTGGGAGCGATTGATTGTACCCACATTGGGCTGCATGCTCCAGCTGATGACTTGCCCTTCCGAAATCGCAAACATTTTCATAGCCTCAACAAGCAGTATGTTTGTGACGCACGGATGAGGATTATGCAGGTGTGTGCGAATTTCGGCGGGGCTTGTCATGATGCCCGCATCCTCTCTCTGTCCTCCGTGTGGCAGCAGTTTGAGGAAAGACAAATGCCCCCTGGGTATCTCATTGGTGAGTATTTGTGCACAACATGGTTAATTAGTTAGACAATTGCCACTGTAGTCTTAAACTGTTCTTAGTGTAATGTGCAGCTATAGGATGCAATTTAACCATTTATTTCTCTTTCCGCAAATGTCTAGTTTTCGTTCAAAACAGATATGTAGCATGTCTTCCCTTAAATGCTTAGATAGAGAATGCAATGTAACAATGCCATTGTCTCATGACGAAAATGTCTAGTTTTCGTTCAAAACAGATATGTAGCATGTCTTACCTTAAATGCTCAGATAGCGAATGCAATTTAACAATGTCATTGTCTATTTCCGCAAATGTCTAGTTTTAGCTCAAAGCAGATATGTAGCATGTTTTAGCTTAAATGGGCATATTGAAAATGCAATTTAACCATTTAGTTTGTATTTTATCAAAGGTCTGGTTTATGCAAAATACGCATATGTAGCATGTCTTACCTTAAATGGGAAGATAGCAAATGCAATTTAACCATGTCATTGTCTCTTTCCAAAAATGTCTAGTTTTAGCTCAAAGCAGATATGTAGCATGTCTTACCTTAAATGGGCAGATAGCGACTGCAATTTAACCATTTTTTTATTATTTTAGCAAAGGTCTGGTTTATGCGAAATACGCATATGTAGCATGTATTAGCTGAAATGCTCAGATATCAAATGCAATTTAATCATTTAGTTTGTAGTTTAGCAAAGGTCTGGTTTATGCGAAATACGCATATGTAGCATGTATTAGCTGAAATGCTCAGATAGCAAATGCAATTTAACCATTTAGTTTGTAGTTTAGCAAAGGTCTGGTTTATGCGAAATACGCATATGTAGCATGTATTAGCTGAAATGCTCAGATATCAAATGCAATTTAATCATTTAGTTTGTAGTTTAGCAAAGGTCTGGTTTATGCAAAATACGCATATGTAGCATGTCTTACCTTAAATGGGAAGATAGCAAAAGCAATTTAACCATGTCATTGTCTCTTTCCGAAAATGTCTAGTTTTAGCTCAAAGCAGATATGTGGCATGTTTTAGCTTAAATGGGCATATTGAAAATGCAATTTAACCATTTAGTTTGTATTTTAGCAAAGGTCTGGTTTATACAAAATACGCATATGTAGCATGTCTTACCTTAAATGGGAAAATGGAGAATAAGATTGAACTAGATTATTTGTTATAAATTTAAACATGTAGATTACATTTTAATTTTGTTATGTTGATAATTTATAGGTGATTCTGGTTACATGAGCCGGCCTTGGCTCATTACGCCCTTACGTAACCCTACTGATGAGGCTCAGGAGCGCTACAATAGGACGCACAAGAGAACTAGGGCTGTGGTCGAGAGGATGTTTGGGCTCCTCAAAATGAGATTCAGATGCCTTGACAGGTCGGGAGGAGCCCTCCAGTACAGCCCTCAGAAGGTGGCTAAGATCGTTATAGCCTGTAGCGTCCTGCATAATATTGCACAGCGGGCTGGGATGCTGCAGGCCGTCCAGGCACCCCTACGCCTCCTCCAAGATGAGGAGGATGAGCCTGTTCTAGAGGGGCCATTCCAGGACGAGGGGCTCAATGTCAGAGCAGACATCATCAACCACCACTTCAGACGGTAAATAATAGAAGTTAGATTGGAGTATTGTCAATAGATGTGAATTCTAGGGAAATGACAAGTAGAAAATTGTGCAAACATGTTAGGATTGTTCATCAAATTATAACAATTTTTACATTTATTAATATAGGTGATGCTCTGGTCATTGGGTCCTGTAACGAGTCTTTGCCACCTGGTTTTTAAAGACAACATCAGCTGGTAAGTATAAATGTATGGAATGTGGCTGGCAGGAATTGTACACAAAAATACATCATATGGCATACATTTTAAAAACTAGTATTTAGTTTACACATTACTTAAAATTTAAATACTCAGAAAGGGATCCTCTAGCATGACTATCCTCTTGCATGACTATGGTTCAAAGTCAGATTCAAAGTCACACATTAGAGGTTCGTTCTGCTCAATATGACTCATCTTCACACTTGATTGATAGAACATAACACAAGATGCTACACACGCTTAGTAAGCTAGTGACAGAAAGATTTTCAGAAATGGGGGGTGGGAGAGGGGTACAGAACTGATTCACACACTTGAAATAATATTTTTAATCACACTTTTTCTGCCATTAGGGAGATGACTTCATCTAAAGACTGAAAGTGAAGAATTCGAAGACTGAAAGTGAAAAATTCCCAGACTGAAAGTGAAGAATCCAAGATTGAAAGTGAAGAATACCAATGGGATCATGTCTGGCATTGTCTTTCAAATGTGCTGACCTTGAAAACCATACAAAGACATGTTCACATGGTAAGTGGCAACTATTTGATGGATTAAGGCTGTGGAGGCATCCTATTGGAGACACTTAGATTATTTTTTTATTTTTAGATGGTATTTCATTCCTCTATTTTGGAAATGATGAATAAGACACCTATTGAAGATAAACTGTTTTCTAGAGAATTGACTTTCAAAGACCATGCATAATCCAGGTTTGTTTGCCCAAAGCATGCTAGTTAAGAATCACAGGAAGAAGAATGTAAAATATTTTGAAAAGATGCATGTCCTATATTAGAATATTTGTAGCTTACATACATTACCCCTACTTTGTGATACAGAAGAATCCAATTATGAACAATCAGACAAAGGAATACATATTATAGTTGATATAGAGGTATTTGAATGGACATGAAATATTACATTTACGTTCAGCATACATATATGTATTTTTAATTATTTAAATGTTATATGCATTATTTGGTATAATTGGAGATGCTGATATTTAAATGTAACATTGATTACACAATGTAATGGTATTTTAAATGATGGATAGGTATAGATTTTATGTTTTTTATATTCCAAAATATCTTTATAAACTTTTGCACAAAGTTAGAGCATAGACACAAGATGATTTTAAATTTATTTTATGAATATTTTACGCCATGTGTGTATTAAATAACTAATGTTTTTTTTTAATCTTTTTTTCAGATTTTCATCTGTGATGAATTACACTTGTTCTATTTGTTTTTTTTATTAAAAAATAAAAAAAACAATTCTATTAAAAATTTCGAATATTAAACCTTTTATTTTTTATGAAAGACCATCTTTTTAACAGATTATAATAAATATCCATATAATCTGTCAATAAAAAATAATTTGACTCCCATGACTGGTAGTTGTCTATTTGACAAGCACATGCATAATATCAAATTAGGCATCATGTATTGAATTAATTTTTGAAAATCCACTTATTCAGAGAATGTTAAAGTCAAGTAGCTTTTATAAATTAATTTGGGAGTGAAATCCATCGATGCTTTTATTGTGTAATTTATAGATGGTAAAATGTTAAAATATTTTCGGATATGTAGTCAGAATTCGACATAACAACTTTGTTATTTTCACTTTTAAACATTAAAGTGACAGTGTGGTTGAATTTTAAATTTTTTTTTTAGAAGATCTTGTATCTTCCTTAGGTATACAAAATCATTATTTTCATGAATCTAGCTTTAAAAAACATGAAAATGGTAAGTCAGTTAACTTCATATTTCGCACAAGCTAGTTATTGGATGCCATATGGATTGATTTTCTGTTCTAGTGGAGTCATTTGAAGGGTCATTTAACGATAGCTAGTTTGTAATATAATTTCACATAATTATTTATCTTACCTCTTGGTTAGATATCACATATCTATATGTATTTTCATTCCCCTTTAGTTTATTTCTACAATGTTAAATCAACATATTCCTAATGGTTTGATCCTTAAAGGGACATTCCAAAAATATATTGTGTATTGAATTTTAAACAATACAAAATAATTTATTAAATATTTTGAATGTACTATTTAATTACATTCATTCTTTAAATATACTTTGAAAAAGATATATCAATGCACATGTCTTAGACAATGACATAAGGCATCTATGTGCAACCAACAATCAGCATCAAAATAACCTATGTAGCTATGTTTTTAATCCAAGAATATATATATTTAAAAGCTAATGAGAGAATAAAACTAAATATGAAGTTTTTTTAATATTCTATTATCCATCGAAATACATAAAGAACATATAGCTTAATGTCCCTCTAAGCTGAAGACGGTGAAATACAGCCATTAGAATATATATTTAATTCACAGTGGGTAAAACAATCCAGAAGGTAATCTAAATATGCTTTAGTCACATGTTATACTAAGTTAGAGAAAGGAAGGTGCATAGGTTTATGATCTTTCAAGCATTATTGGGAAATGTCTCCTTAAAGGGACATGAACTCAAAATATCCTTAAAGGGAGACTTACCAAAATTTATTTCTTTTGTAATTCGGAAAGAGCATGCAATTTTAAGCAACTTTCTCATTTACTCCTATTATCAATTTTTCTTCGTTCTCTTGCTATCATTATTTGAAAAAGAAGGCATCTAATTTTTTAGGTTTTGGTTTCAGTACTCTGGACAGCCCTTTTTTATTGGTGGATTAATTTATCCAACAATCAGCAAGGACAACCCATTCTTGCATTTCAAATAAAGATACAAAGAGAATGAATAAAATTTGAGAATAGGATTAAATTATAAATTTGCTTAAAATTTCAGGCTCAATCTGAATCACGAACGAACATTTTTGGGTACAGTGTCCCTTTAAGAGATTTAAAGAGTGTCTTTTACTTCTCTTATCTCATTATCTTGACATACTTTGCTTGAAAAGCATATCGAGATAGGCTCAGTAGATGAAGATTGGTGGATGCACAGAGATGCCTTATGTGATTGGCTCAACCATGTGCATTGAAATTTATTCTGTTAAGGATATCTAAATCAAAAGATAAATTGAGTTACATTTTAAAGTCTAAACATTTTTTATCTCTACAGATCATTTGATACAATTGTTTTGTTGTAATGTCTCTTTAAAAATAAAAACGCCATTGCACAATAACATATATGAGCAGTTCTGACAAATACAAGCTCGAGGTTTATTTACTAATAACAAACAAACCTGTAGTTTAACATTTATAAACAGATTGTCCAAGTTACGGACATTAGAACCAGAAATTGCGCATTCTGAAATGTTGCGTGGGAAACGTATCTTGCAACACGAGATTCGCATCTTTAAACATTCTAGACGAATGTCACGCAATAGTACACAATCAATGTGCATTATAAATACATTTAATAGAGCAATGTCAATACTTCACAATAAGTCACGAAATTGATTTAATGAACAATAAATACATACAATGTTAAATGTGTATTAATCCAACGTATTTGTATTAAAGAAACAGAACGATATTAAACAGAGAAATGTCTACAACATTTAATAATGTGACAGTATTAGATTATAACGAGAATTTAAACATTAATATTTAACAGATCACGTATATTAAATCTGCGTCACACATATCCGCATGACAGGCCCATGAGTTACAAATACGTCTACATGAAAAAATTAAGTAACAGCACCACCAGGAGGTATGTGTATGGAAGTTACTAAGATATGAAACATTAAGGAACGGCCAATCAGAGTTCATCACACAAACACAACTTGAGTCAGGATGGTCTCACAGACATTCTAACAATATTTCAAAGTTTTATCCAATCAGATGTACAGATAACATGTCCCATGGTGCATCTCATGTTTACTTCACCATATAAAAGTACATTACACGTTGCCATCTTTGTCAGTTCTCTAATGCCTGCAGGCAATATATATTATTATTATTATTATATATTATAAAAACCCAGCAGGCATGACACCTCCCAGGTTCACCAAGCAGGAGAGTGCTGCACTGGTCCATGCCGTCCAGGACTTTTATCCGCAGCTGTTTGGGAACAAGAGGAGGTCGACAGATGCGCATGTTAAGAAGGCCCTCTGGGCATCTATCACCAACGCGGTTCAATTGGTGTTGGGCGTCCAGAGGAGCCAGGATCAGATCATGCGGAGATTCGGAGATATGAGGTTGCGATTGTCCAAAAAAGTCGACCTCATAAGGGAGTGGGTACAAGCCCATAAAAGAGGGGGCAAAAAAAAAAAGCCCCCGCGGAAACTATACCTATTTCCTTATGAGGTGACTTTATGCGAGCTCCTCAGTCTCTGGGTCCCCAAAAGATTTAGATCCTCTCCATCCTCTGCCTCCTCTTCTTCCCTCCCAGCTGCTGGATCTGAAAGTCCTGACCCGGGGGCCAGTGCAGCTGCTTCTCTGTCCGGTGGCCTGGGAAGAGCGGACAGAGAATCTGAACCAGGTAACTATCCAACTTCATATAATATATTAATATTTGATTTGACTTTTAAGAAATGTGTATATAGTCAGATATTCAACCTATATAGATCTCACAACATACGCTACATATGATGTTTAGATATCTGAATTTAGATTAGTCACGCATGAAATAGGAATGATGTTTCTTGTGCTCTACAGAATATGCATCACAGAGCGAAAAGGGAATTGCTCATCCGTGAAATCACTATCATCCGCCATTTCATACATTAACTATCGAATCCTAAGACAGTTAGAAATATTATTTGTTCTTGTTCAATATTAACAAATATACGATTTGCATCTCGTAATACACCCAATTGCAAATATATTTGAAGTCTTTATGAAATGATACTCATCACACTACTCCATCAAAATTTATTTCACGGATGCGGATTTCCGCTTGGAATCATTGCGCAATGATCACGAAAAATAGAATTGCGCACACACGTGAACATGTGTTTGCTGTAACTGGCATCGCTTTACACATGTTGGTCAAATCACGGGTGCGTAATTCCGCTTGGAATCATTGCGCAATGATCACGAAAAATAGAATTGTGCACACACGTGAACATGTGTTTGCTGTAAATGGCATTGCTTTACACATGTTGGTCAAATCACGGATGCGTAATTCCGCTTAGAATCATTGCGCAATAATCACGAAAAATAGAATTGCGCACACACGTGAACATGTGTTTGCTGTAAATGGCATTGCTTTACACATGTTGGTCAAATGTAAATGTTAATTATTATATATGTGAAGAATACAGTATTCTTATTTTCAATCTTATACATTATAAAAAATATACTAGCAAAATCTAAATAAACAATGAAGTATGTCCATCAATTGATGAGAATGAAATAACACAACAAATGAATTAAAGCTACAGTCAACAACATAACAGATTGAAAATAAGAGTACAGGATATATTTATGATGACGTTAATTGATGAAACAATTAACTCATGGGACTAAAAATAGATTATTAGTTTGTCAGTGAATTTGTAAAAAATCAAAGGTTTTCAACATGGCCTGATTTGTATTAATGATATCCAATCCTCATTTAATATTTTACAGATCTGGATGTTGGTGTTGGAACCTCAAGCCAGGGCTTGTCACAGTATGGTATGTCTCATTTTAATTGACATTTGTCTTAGAAACATGGACAGAACATTACATAATACATCCACATTGATCGATATTTATATGGATCCTCAAATTCAATTTTTACAATATTTAAAAATAAGAATCAAAAAACAAATTTTGGATTACATTGTAATACAAATCTGAAATTTGGACTATTTTAAGATATCCCTTCTATTCTTGATATCTTCATTTTACTGTAAGATTCTTTGGATGGCCAATTTATATTCTTCCCCTGTGTATTGCTTGATATTATTGGGATACATTTTGACCACATTCACACATTTTTGCATATGTTTCGAATTTTAAAATATACATTACATATTTTTTATTTTTCGATATTCTCTTGATAAATGTATTTTAAAATCAAGAATGTAAGTTTATCTGCAGCTCCATTTTTGTTGACCAACCTGGGTTGTTCTTGATGATTGGTGGATACCTTCAACGAACAATATTTATTGATAACAAAAATTGCTTATCTGCCTTTAAGATTAAAATGTTGCAAAATAAATATTATAATAGGAGTCAATGTAAAATAATTTTTAACAGTTTGAAAAGTGAAATCACGGATTGTAAAAATTGATGTCAGTGTCCCTTTAATAAACAATAGATTAATTCATCATTACATTCTTTGGATTAAACAATATTGATATATAATTCACATATTCACTGTTGGAGTTACTTTATAGATATAAGCATACTCTAACAGCACCATGATTACATATTTGTACAAATCAATTCGGTTTGGTATTGTGATCAATATGTGTTGTGTCCTAAACAAGATTACTGTACATTGCACAAATGGCTCGATGTGCCACATGTCTTTGTTTATATTTGTCGACAGTTGTTATTCCAAATGTTGTTTGTGTGTATTCTTTGAAGAACATTGATCAATGGGTATATTTAGATATGCAATAGCATCATATGAGATGAATTTGATGTCAAATATAGTCAGAAATTAAACATATGTTAAATACATCATTTTATTCATAATCCCCTTGATTCAATCATGCATTTTTTCTTCTAACGACTGCTCTATTCTTCACATTTCAAAGTTGATTATTCTTATAAATCGATACAGATGTGATTTAGTGATGTCCAAACTGTGTTCACTAATATATATCTATATCATTCATAGAGAGAGTTGTTGTGGGGAGCCCAGAGGGATCCAGCACTGACACTGAGCTGCCTTTGCAGTCTTCTGGTAAGTCCATTGACTCATTTATATGTCATTGAAGGTGTATTGGTAATCAATATTATGATCATGATTCTGATGAAGCATTACATTTGAATCAAACATATAATTTACTCCTCTGATTATATATCAATTTTATTATAATATTGAAAGATTAAGATCTCAAAGCTTCTTAGTCTAAACCTTTGTTATTCAGAAGATGGATAGCATATGTTTGTTTAGATTTTCAATTTTGACAACAATCATCAAGTGATACACACATGAGAACTCTTAAATGTTCAATGTACTCTGCTTTTATTTATTGATAACAAAAATTGCTTATCTGCCTTTAAGATTAAAATGTTGCAAAATAAATATTATAATAGGAGTCAATGTAAAATAATTTTTAACAGTTTGAAAAGTGAAATCACGGATTGTAAAAATTGATGTCAGTGTCCCTTTAATAAACAATAGATTAATTCATCATTACATTCTTTGGATTAAACAATATTGATATATAATTCACATATTCACTGTTGGAGTTACTTTATAGATATAAGCATACTCTAACAGCACCATGATTACATATTTGTACAAATCAATTCGGTTTGGTATTGTGATCAATATGTGTTGTGTCCTAAACAAGATTACTGTACATTGCACAAATGGCTCGATGTGCCACATGTCTTTGTTTATATTTGTCGACAGTTGTTATTCCAAATGTTGTTTGTGTGTATTCTTTGAAGAACATTGATCAATGGGTATATTTAGATATGCAATAGCATCATATGAGATGAATTTGATGTCAAATATAGTCAGAAATTAAACATATGTTAAATACATCATTTTATTCATAATCCCCTTGATTCAATCATGCATTTTTTCTTCTAACGACTGCTCTATTCTTCACATTTCAAAGTTGATTATTCTTATAAATCGATACAGATGTGATTTAGTGATGTCCAAACTGTGTTCACTAATATATATCTATATCATTCATAGAGAGAGTTGTTGTGGGGAGCCCAGAGGGATCCAGCACTGACACTGAGCTGCCTTTGCAGTCTTCTGGTAAGTCCATTGACTAATTTATATGTCATTGAAGGTGTATTGGTAATCAATATTATGATCATGATTCTGATGAAGCATTACATTTGAATCAAACATATAATTTACTCCTCTGATTATATATCAATTTTATTATAATATTGAAAGATTAAGATCTCAAAGCTTCTTAGTCTAAACCTTTGTTATTCAGAAGATGGATAGCATATGTTTGTTTAGATTTTCAATTTTGACAACAATCATCAAGTGATACACACATGAGAACTCTTAAATGTTCAATGTACTCTGCTTTTATGATTTCTAAAATAATACAGACAATAAATTGAAAATATGAATCATTGAGAATAACAAATCTAATGTCATTTGTATGCTCCATCAAAATGATGGAAATCATAACTTTGGGTGTGTATATCTTTAATGCAACCTTGATGTGTGTCTTTGAGCAACAGTAACATATGTTATAATTTGTGATCTTAACATGTACACAACATGTTATGTTTTACAGAGATTGATTTAACATGTGGGACGGAGGAGGAAGAGGCTCCCTTGGAGTCTAATGGTATGTGAAATATATCTAACATGTATCCAACATGTTTTTTTTTCTTTAAAAAAAAGTTATCGAATAAAATCAAAGTCTACAGCTTTTGCACTTTAAAAAGGAATATTCTTTTTATTTTAGAATACACTACTGCCCCCTTTCTATATCAGGCAGCATGAACATATGCTTTCATTATTCTTTAATTTTTTTCATATTTGTAATTCATGCCATCATGATGTCACATGCATATTCCAGGCCAAAACAAAATAATCATTTTCAAATTGTACAGACAGTCATTGCTATTCATCTGAGTGCCTATATGCATACCATATCCTTATGTCATCATTGTTTAGAAATTCAAACACACTTCTAAGTATATTGAAAACATAATCAAGTTGAAATGCCTTGATTTGATTTCATGATGTATGAGATGTTAATATATTTTTATTATATATTTCAGATGGATCCTCCACTTCTGGGCATCATTTGTCCACCCCTGCCCAATCCCCTGCCCCTTCACAGGCCCCTGCCTCTTCCCAGGCCCCTGCCCCTTCCCAGGCCCCTGCCCCTTCCCAGGCCCCTCCCGGCCCTTCCCATTTTGCCTGTCCCTCCCAAAAAACACCCCTTAGCCCCCCTTCGCCGCTCTCCCCGTATTTTGGCCCGTACAGCTACCCCACCTGCCCAGCCCCCAACTCACCACTCCCCAGCTGTACGGGCTACCCCAGAGCGGCAGCCCATCCCTCCCCAACCCAATCCCATCCCTTCTCCCTGTCTCAACCTTCATTGTCCTGGGTGTCGGATTGTCCTTCCCAGGCACAGCTGTAAGTATCATTCCAAATCAACATTATAAGATATTTAAAGGTACACTGAAGGCAAATTGTTTCTATCGTGATCCAAATAGAGCATGCAATGTTAATCAAATTTATAATTTACTACTCTTATCAATTCTTCTTCGTTCTCTTGCTGTTATCTTTATTTCAACAAAGAAATGCATATAATTTTTTAAAATATTCAGAACTCTGGACATAATTTCTTTATTGTTGGTTGAATTTATCCATCAATCAGCAGGGACAACCAAGGGTGATCACCAAAAATGGCCTGCCATATAAACTTACATTCTTGCATTTAAAATAAAGATAGCTAGAGAATTATAACATTTTAAGAATAGGAGTAAATTAAAAACTTGATTTAAATGTCATGCTCTATCTGAATCACAAAAGAAAATATTTTGGTTCAGTGTCCCTTTAATTTGATATCACTACATATACCAATCACCACTACTTGGATCCAAAAATTTATTTACAATTTTTCATACATTATCTCTTGTATAACCC
Source organism: Bombina bombina (assembly GCF_027579735.1). Lineage (NCBI taxonomy): Eukaryota > Metazoa > Chordata > Amphibia > Anura > Bombinatoridae > Bombina > Bombina bombina. Next base: position 988,559,864 of record NC_069501.1, read on the forward strand.
AGTGGGAATGTAATTTCTTCTGGTTGCTATGTTTACACAGCTTGGCCTCAACGCCAAAATGTTTAAGGATAGGTGTGGATACCACAGTATAACTAAACTATTTAAATTGCCAATGTAAGTACAATGGAAATCCTTTTACAATATTTTATACACTCAAGCTGTAAAAGTGGATAATTGAAAACCAGTTAAAGGGGAGAACATGTTTGAGTAAACTGTCCCTTTAATGGTTTATGTCTGAATAACATATTTAATGTGTAAATAATCAATTTCAACAAATTAATTTAAAGAAGGATTTGTTTTTATGATGACAATGTATCTTTGCTAATTTTTAATTATGTTGTGTAATTATCATTAATATTTTTAATTTTCTTTATTTTAGGCTGTGACTCAACATGGCTCATGCTAGAAGCTCTAGCATGCGTAGAGCAGGCCGTGTTGAGGAACGCAGTGGTCCTGAGAGGGATGAACGACACCATGCATGCCCAGCTACAGGTTCAGCGTTTGACTCTACAACGTATGATGCGTGTAGAGTCAATGCTTGAATCTGGAGCTGGACAGGCACAGGACGATGAAGGGGATGCCCAATAAGTGGAGGATCTGGAGATGCTCCAAGGGCGCAGATAAGAATCTTCCGTCCACATGTTGCTGTTGTTTTTTATTGTTGCCATTTGGCCTTTTGTGCTTATTGTTGTGCCTGTTGCACTCTTTTACCTTGTCAAATGGCTCCAATGGGGCTGTGCTGGCCCTTGTCCACTCTCTCCAAGGACTGTGATGCACTCTTTTACATTGTCAAATGGCTTCAATGGGGCTGTGCTGGCCTTTGTTGGCCCTTGTCAACTCCCTCCAAGGACTGTGATGCACTCTTTTACTTTGTCATATGGCTCCAATGGGGCTGTGCTGGCCCTTGCCAACTCTCTCCAAGGACTGTGATGCACTCTTCTACCTTGTCAAATGGCTCCAATGGGGCTGTGCTGGCCCTTGACAACTCTCTCCAAGGACTGTGATGCACTCTTTCACTTTGTCATATGGCTCCAATGGGGCTGTGCTGGCCCTTGCCAACTCTCTCCAAGGACTGTGATGCACTCTTCTACCTTGTCAAATGGCTCCAATGGGGCTGTGCTGGCCTTTGTTGGCCCTTGTCAACTCCCTCCAAGGACTGTGATGCACTCTTTTACCTTGTCATATGGCTCCAATGGGGCTGTGCTGGCCCTTGCCAACTCTCTCCAAGGACTGTGAAGCACTCTTCTACCTTGTCAAATGGCTCCAATGGGGCTGTGCTGGCCCTTGACAACTCTCTCCAAGGACTGTGATGCACTCTTTTACCTTGTCATATGGCTCCAATGGGGCTGTGCTGGCCCTTGCCAACTCTCTCCAAGGACTGTGATGTACGCTTCTATCTTGTCAAATGGCTCCAATGGGGCTGTGCTGGCCTTTGTTGGCCCTTGTCAACTCCCTCCAAGGACTGTGATGCACTCTTTTACCTTGTCATAAGGCTCCAATGGGGCTGTGCTGGCCCTTGCCAACTCTCTCCAAGGACTGTGAAGCACTCTTTTACCTTGTCAAATGGCTCCAATGGGGCTGTGCTGGCCCTTGCCAACTCTCTCCAAGGACTGTGATGCGCTCTTTTACCTTGTCATATGGCTCCAATGGGGCTGTGCTGGCCCTTGCCAACTCTCTCCAAGGACTGTGATGTACGCTTCTATCTTGTCAAATGGCTCCAATGGGGCTGTGCTGGCCTTTGTTGGCCCTTGTCAACTCCCTCCAAGGACTGTGATGCACTCTTTTACCTTGTCATATGGCTCCAATGGGGCTGTGCTGGCCCTTGCCAACTCTCTCCAAGGACTGTGAAGCACTCTTTTACCTTGTCAAATGGCTCCAATGGGGCTGTGCTGGCCCTTGCCAACTCTCTCCAAGGACTGTGATGCACTCTTTTACCTTGTCATATGGCTCCAATGGGGCTGTGCTGGCCCTTGCCAACTCTCTCCAAGGACTGTGATGCACGCTTCTATCTTGTCAAATGGCTCCAATGGGGCTGTGCTGGCCTTTGTTGGCCCTTGCCAACTCCCTCCAAGGACTGTGATGCACTCTTTTACCTTGTCATATGGCTCCAATGGGGCTGTGCTGGCCCTTGCCAACTCTCTCCAAGGACTGTGATGCACTCTTTTACCTTGTCATATGGCTCCAATGGGCTGTGCTGGCCCTTGACAACTCTCTCCAAGGACTGTGATGCACTCTTCTACCTTGTCAAATGGCTCCAATGGGGCTGTGCTGGCCTTTGTTGGCCCTTGTCAACTCCCTCCAAGGACTGTGATGCACTCTTTTACCTTGTCATATGGCTCCAATGGGGCTGTGCTGGCCCTTGCCAACTCTCTCCAAGGACTGTGAAGCACTCTTTTACCTTGTCAAATGGCTCCAATGGGGCTGTGCTGGCCCTTGCCAACTCTCTACAAGGACTGTGATGCGCTCTTTTACCTTGTCATATGGCTCCAATGGGGCTGTGCTGGCCCTTGCCAACTCTCTCCAAGGACTGTGATGCACGCTTCTATCTTGTCAAATGGCTCCAATGGGGCTGTGCTGGCCTTTGTTGGCCCTTGTCAACTCCCTCCAAGGACTGTGATGCACTCTTTTACCTTGTCATATGGCTCCAATGGGGCTGTGCTGGCCCTTGCCAACTCTCTCCAAGGACTGTGATGCACTCTTTTACCTTGTCATATGGCTCCAATGGGCTGTGCTGGCCCTTGACAACTCTCTCCAAGGACTGTGATGCACTCTTCTACCTTGTCAAATGGCTCCAATCGGGATGTGCTGGCCTTTGTTGGTCCTTGTCAACTCCCTCCAAGGATTGTGATGCACTCTTTTACCTTGTCATATGGCTCCAATGGGGCTGTGCTGGCCCTTGCCAACTCTCTCCAAGGACTGTGATGCACTCTTCTACCTTGTCAAATGGCTCCAATGGGGCTGTGCTGGCCCTTGCCAACTCTCTCCAAGGACTGTGATGCACTATTTTACCTTGTCATATGGCTCCAATGGGGCTGTGCTGGCCCTTGCCAACTCTCTCCAAGGACTGTGATGCACTCTTCTACCTTGTCAAATGGCTCCAATGGGGCTGTGCTGGCCTTTGTTGACCCTTGTCAACTCCCTCCAAGGACTGTGATGCACTCTTTTACCTTGTCATATGGCTCCAATGGGGCTGTGCTGGCCCTTGCCAACTCTCTCCAAGGACTGTGAAGCACTATTCTACCTTGTCAAATGGCTCCAATGGGGCTGTGCAGGCCCTTGCCAACTCTCTCCAAGGACTGTGATGCACTCTTTTACCTTGTCATATGGCTCCAATGGGGCTGTGCTGGCCCTTGCCAACTCTCTCCAAGGACTGTGATGCACTCTTCTACCTTGTCAAATGGCTCCAATGGGGCTGTGCTGGCCTTTGTTGGCCCTTGTCAACTCCCTCCAAGGACTGTGATGCACTCTTTTACCTTGTCATATGGCTCCAATGGGGCTGTGCTGGCCCTTGCCAATGCTCTCCAAGGACTGTGATGCACTCTTTTACCTTGTCATATGGCTCCAATGGGGCTGTGCTGGCCCTTGCCAACTCTCTCCAAGGACTGTGATGCACTATTTTACCTTGTCATATGGCTCCAATGGGGCTGTGCTGGCCCTTGCCAACTCTCTCCAAGGACTGTGATGCACTCTTCTACCTTGTCAAATGGCTCCAATGGGGCTGTGCTGGCCTTTGTTGACCCTTGTCAACTCCCTCCAAGGACTGTGATGCACTCTTTTACCTTGTCATATGGCTCCAATGGGGCTGTGCTGGCCCTTGCCAACTCTCTCCAAGGACTGTGAAGCACTATTCTACCTTGTCAAATGGCTCCAATGGGGCTGTGCAGGCCCTTGCCAACTCTCTCCAAGGACTGTGATGCACTCTTTTACCTTGTCATATGGCTCCAATGGGGCTGTGCTGGCCCTTGCCAACTCTCTCCAAGGACTGTGATGCACTCTTCTACCTTGTCAAATGGCTCCAATGGGGCTGTGCTGGCCTTTGTTGGCCCTTGTCAACTCCCTCCAAGGACTGTGATACACTCTTTTACCTTGTCATATGGCTCCAATGAGGCTGTGCTGGCCCTTGCCAATGCTCTCCAAGGACTGTGATGCACTCTTTTACCTTGTCATATGGCTCCAATGGGGCTGTGCTGGCCCTTGCCAACTCTCTCCAAGGACTGTGATGCACTCTTTTACCTTGTCATATGGCTCCAATGGGGCTGTGCTGGCCCTTGCCAACTCTCTCCAAGGACTGTGATGCACTCTTTTACACTGTCAAATGGCTCCAATTTTAAATATCTTTCAACATTTCTTTTAAACGTTGTTTATGTTTTATGACATACTAATAAAATACATGTCATTCCACGATTCTTTGTCCTCTTTATTCATGTCATTGATTGAAATCTCTAGTTTATGGGGTTAATCCTTAAAGGGACCTGAAACCAAATAATGGTCTTTCCGGAATCATATATGTAATACAATTGTAAATGACTTTAATATTTACATCTCAAATTTAATTTGATTCATTTTCTTGATATAGTTTTCGTAAAGCTTTCTCTTTGCAAGATTATGATTAGCATAGTAATGATTTTATATATGTATATATATATCTTGATGTTTGTATATATATATATATATATATATATATATATATATATATATATATATATATATATATATATATATGTCTATTTTAAATTTCAAATCCATGTGTTCATTTGTAAACTCTGCGTGAATTGATGCACCTTTAACAAATGATCCCAGGATTGATACAATGAGATAATCTCTGTAAAGTGTTATTTTTATGGAAATAGTATTTTCTCTGTGGATCCTTTTTTTTTATTTGGTATTTCATGTCCCTTTAAGTGATGCTGACCACAATTGTTAAGGAATGGATCTCCATTTCTCAAGCGTTTTTGTCCTTTTTACATGAACAAGGACATATAATCTTATTTAAAATAAATCTTATTGGAATGTTGACAGCACATGTATTCCAATTTCAATTATATCTTATTGTAGTAGTGTAACCAAATCAATCACTGTGTGTAATGCACATATTTTAGACGATGAATATCTTTATATTAATATTTATATAGTAGGCTGACCATAGTTCAACTTGAATAAGTGACACATTTGATCAATACATGTGTCATTATTGTTATTCCAAAACAATCTAAACATATCTGAAAACATCAATGACATATGTATTTATCATGCGTACCTTTTAAATGTTAAAGATGTACACCATAGCTATAGTTAAAGGGACAGTCAAGTCCAAAAATATGATTCACGATTTAAATAGGGCATGCGAGTTTAACCAACTTCCTAATTTACTTTTATTCACAATTTTGCGTTGTTCTCTTGGTATTCTTATTTGAAAGGTAAACCTAAGAGGTTCATATGCTAAGTTCTTTGAACTTGAAGACTGCCTCTAATGTGAATAAATTTAGACTACTATAAGGCATTAGTTCACATGTTTAATATAGATAACATTGAGCTCATGCACGTAAAGTGACCTAGGAGTGAGCATTGATTGGCTAAACTGCATGTCTGTCAAAAGAACAGAAATAATGGGGCAGTCAGCAGAAGCTTAGATACAAGATAATAACATAAATAAAAAGTATATTAATATATAACTGTGTTTGTTGTTCAAAAATGAGTAATGTGTACTAAAGGGATTAGCTATATTTTAAGAAACCAATTTTCTGGGGTTGACTGTCCCTTTAACATATAATATCTAACACATCCCTATTTTCCTAATGCATCTCCTAGCATTAATTCTCAGTTAAAGGGACATGAAACACAATAATCCAAAGATTTTCATTTATTGTTACAATGTATTTCAAATTGCAACGTCGTACATAATCGTGTAAACTTAAAATATTGTTTTCATGTCTATTTAAAACATGCTGCTTGCTAAATAGTTTAGTTAAAGGGACACTGTACCCAAAAAATTTCTTTCGTGATTCAGATTGAGAATGAAATTTTAAGCAACTTTCTAATTTACTCCTATTATCAAATTTTCTTCATTCTCTTGGAATCTTTATTTGAAATGCAAGAATGTAAGTTTAGATGCCGGCCCATTTTTGGTGAACAACCTGGGTTGTCCTTGCTGATTGGTGGATAAATTCATCCACCAATAAAAAAGTGCTGTCCAGAGTACTGAAACCAAAAAAAAGCTTAGATGCCTTCTTTTTCAAATAATGATAGCAAGAGAACGAAGAAAAAATGATAATAGGAGTAAATTAGAAAGTTGCTTAAAATGGCATGCTCTTGCTAGGAGGTTCCGGAGGAGGAGCTAACTGCAACACCTGTGTGTAGTTACTCTCCAGTCCCTCAGCTGCTGGCGGGGATTGTCTCCCGTGCCGAACCCAAAGACCTGGGTAGCTACCTGGACAGCTTTTACTATCGCTCCCGGGACCTGACAGTGGAAAATCATCCCACTGTGCTGATATTGTTAGTCAGCTTATGAAAACCTGCACAAGCGGTGCTTTTTTTAAACTTGTTAAGACTCTTTGAAACAGATCTAAGGAAAAACCTGCGAAAGGTAACTGGCTCCTTCCCTCCCTCCCCCACCGGTGCTGCGTGGGAGGTCGAGGATATCTCCTTATACTTTTTTGCCCTAAATGCCAAGATTCTGTTAAGGGCATACACTAACCTGAGGCGGACCTTTTTTGGATCCCTTCCTCCCCCACCGGTGCTGCGTGGGAGGTTGGGATTGCTCGCACAATTTCGAGATTCACTACAGAGACACCCTGACTGAGGTCCTTGCGGACGCCGGATAGGCTGAATGGGGCGCTGTGCCTGACCCACTGGGACGAGGTGGGAGTGAAAGACATCAGAGACGGGCTTACCGGGTGATGGTCGGCTTCCCCGACGCGGGCTCTCCCCTCCCCCACCGGTGCTGCGCGGGAGGCGGAGGTTGCTGGTGATCGGCCTGTCTACTTGCTGAGGAGGTGTCCTTTCTGGTGCTCCCGGAGTCTCTGGCTGGATTGATGGCGGCGCACGGCGTGGGCTGCTAAGAGAGGAGGCGGACTCGCTGAGAACCGACTCTGCTTTCCCTGCTGCTAAGATTGTCGGCTGGAGCTGTTTGTTGCCTTGGCGCATACTACATCAGTGGCTTACAAAGAGCTGTGATAATTGGCAAAGTTTTATCATATCTGGCTGCTGGGCTTTCTTTGATAGTGGCAAACACTGTATGCATTAGGACCTTCCTGGCCACCTGTCCTTTAGCTGGACGCTGATCTCTGAAATTCAAGGTAAGGTGGCGAGAAGAGGATACATGGGAAGTCTTTCAAATTTCACTGAACAAGTAAACGTTCCAGCAGGCTAGAGCTACCTAAACTAGCACTGCCAGTTAAAGAGGGTAATGATCTGAAAATTCTAAACTGTATTACTGCTCAAATTTTTTGGGTCTGCTTGTTTCTTCTTTTATTTTTCTTTTGGTTAAAAATTGATAATTGAAGTGCTATTATAGATGATATTATTACCCTTACACTTCTGAAAACAAGCGGAGTAAAACCATATTAACTATAAGGATTAACCACAAGGGGTAAAAGAATGTTATGCAGGAATTATTTTTTTCCATAGTGGTTCTTCTTGTTTTATTGTTTTTTCAAAAATGTTGCCTATCTAAAATATTATCTCTCTCACAAAGGGTAAAGAAATATAATGTAATTTTCTGAAATTTAAATGTGAGGACTGGATGGGGAAATTCTAAATATCCTGCTATTTCTAGAATTTTTCTACTTCAGAGTCCAAGCTCTTAAAACAAAATATTTGGTCTCTACACTTTTTGGGAGATAAATTGTAAAAATTTATAACTGAAAGCTGAAGGATTTAGGGATATTAACTAAATATCTTTGCATGCTAAAGTATGATATAATACATTGGTAAAAGTGTATCTACCTAGAAAAACAGGCTAACAAGTCAAGAAGAGGTTAAAAAGGTACAAAGGAGTAGAGACACAGTCTATAGAACTAGGATTTGAATAGTTGAAATAACTCCTGGTCTTTCCTCTCTAGATTACACTCTTTTACAACTGTTTGTACTAAGATATACTTGTTTCTTCTTTTCTTTTTTTTTCTTTTTTTTGTAAGCATTAGAGTTTTATTTAACCTAGACTTACTAGGTTATTCTTTCTTGCTTCACAAGTAATGTTTTTTTTTTTTTTTTTTTTTTTGGTTCTTTATTAGCCTGCAGTATAGATAGTGAAGCAGGGTAATATTTGAAAAGAGCTATTGTCATTAGCTCTGCTAAATAGATTTGACATAGTCTCGTATCTCTATCTCCCTCTGGCTCTCGCATCCGTGGTTGGACTCCTTTTCACTTAATTAAATATCACTGCTCTTTTCACTTTTTTTCCCCCTTCTTAGGCGGGGGGGTTCTACCCCTTTTTTTTTTTTTTTTTTTTTTTTCTCTCTCTCTCTCCCTTCCCTCACTTCATCATCACTTCACACATTTACCCTCACCGTCAACTGGAGAAAGCTTTCTGCTCTTAAATTAAAATCACAATCACTTTTACTTTAGCACTAATCTTCACGCAATTCTGCTTTTATCACTCCTCCTATTTTCGGCAATTTTTTCGATCACTAGCACATGGATACATTTTTTCACGCTTCACCCAAGATCCTCTCTCCGGCCATGGCAGCGAGGCAGAGGGACAGAAAAATGAAGAGTAATCAAGAGACAGTCGTAGATACACAATCAGCTCTTCTAAACATGCCAACGGTACAAGAATCTACCAATCTTCATAATCTTGTTGTTAGTATATCAGATGCGCTCTCCCCCAAATTTGAGGCTCTTCGAGCTGAAATCAAACAAGACTTCTGCTCATTAACGCAGGAAGTCCGCCAGTTCTCTAATAGATTGCAGGAAGCCGAGCAGCGTGTCTCGTACCTGGAAGATCTAACAACAGCGCACAGTTCAAACCTGGAAACTGTCAACACCAATTTACAAAAAATACAAAACAGGTTAAAAGATCTAGAAAACCGCACTAGGAGAAACAATATAAGAATCATAGGACTTCCAGAAGAACAACAATTTGACAACCTTGTTAATTTTATATCAGAAACTTTACCTAAAATCTTAAAATTGCCATCTACCTTCTATCCTATCCCAGTGGAGAGAGCGCATAGAGTAGGCCCAACCCGTATGGAGAACAAAACTAGAACTAAACCTAGACCTGTTATAGCTAAATTGTTAAACTTCCAAGACAAACTTACTTTATTTCAGCATTACCGTAAGCAACAGCCAGTTAAAGTTGGAGGTATTACAATCCTTATGTTTCAGGATTTCTCTGCGGAGACTGCAGCAAAAAGAAGGGAGCTTGCTCCTATCTGTACTAGGTTTATACAAAAAGGATACCAGGCAACTATAATATTCCCTTATAAACTAAAGGTTAAAGTCAATGACGCTACACACTTCTTTGAAGAAGCTAATCTAGCTGAGAGCTTTTACAAAACACTGAACTCTCCGGTCCGATGACAGCAGGTTTAAACAATAAGATTCTAGACATGGTAAAATATGCAGGACTTCTTTTTCTTACTTTCTTCTTCTTTCTTTCTTTCCCTTTTTTTTTTTTTTTTTTTTTTTCCTCTTAAGGTGGATAGACCCTTGGTTCAACATGGGTCCCAGTGTTCAATCTCCTCCCATGCGGAATGTACGTATTTTTCTGTACATAAGAAAGAGGAGGGGGAAAGAAGAAACTTTTTTTTTTTTTTTTTTTTCTCTTTCTTTTGCATTATCATTATTATTATCTCCCCATATATAAATAAATATGAGCAGTAACAAATGTAAAATAGTGTCATGGAACGTGGGTGGCATATCTACCCCTATTAAGAGAAAAGCAATTCTTACTCAGCTCCGAAAAATCCAGACTGATATAGGTTTTATTCAAGAGACTCATTTATCGGCAGAAGAATCTTTAAAACTTAAGGCAGCGTGGGTAAAAGAAATATATTTTGCACCTAGTATTAAGAGAAAGAGAGGAGTAGCAATCTTAATAGGGAAAAAAATTGATACTGAAGTGGTGCATTTTGAGGCGGATCCAGGGGGGAGATATGTCATGTTAAAAATAAAGATCTCTCGGAAGATGTATACGCTGTGCAACACATATGGCCCTAATGTATTTGATTCAAAATACTGGACCTCTCTCCAATCTAAATTGCTAGCCTATTCGGAAGGGTGTTTAGTTTTGGGTGGAGATTTCAACATGGCACCACAAAGCCCAATTGATAGGTTAAGACAAGACGTCAAACAGTTGAAACAAAAGAAAGATAATTTAGAATGCAAGATGTTTAAAAGAATCATGCAAAATTTAGCGTTGCGAGATGTTTGGAGATACCAAAACCCTTCTATTCAGAGTTTTACCTGTCTCTCGAAGGCACACAAAACACTCTCCAGAATAGACATATTTTTAATTGACGAACATATGTTAATGAACGGGGTAAAATCAGACATATTGTCAATTCTTCTATCAGATCATGCACCAATTGTTCTTGAACTTCAGATATCACATACACATTCTGCTTCACCGCGATTCTTCTTTCCCTATTTTTTAATGTCAGAAATAAAATTTAAGAACTGGCTCATAAACAAATATAAGGAATATGCACATTTTAACAAAGAACATTTGAGTCGTCCTGAGTTATTCTGGGACACTGCGAAAGCGGTAATGAGAGGGGAAATACTTTCATATAGTATCGCTTTACAAAAAAAAATTAGATCCAGGGAAAGAGAGTTAGGTCAACGGTTAACCAATACCTATAACCAGTATCTGCTAGATAAAACACCACTAAACTGGGCGAAATATGTTAAGGTAAAAAATGAAAGAGATACTTTTATATTATCACAAGAAACACAAAGAGAATTAAGAATGCAGGCTAAATTATATAGATACGGAAATAAATCGGGTAAGATGCTAGCTAAATTAATCAAAAACGAGAAAAAACAACCTGTAATAGACAAACTGCATAATAAAGGATTACAAACTTCCAAACCTGATGAAATCTTAAATATATTTTATGAATATTATCAGGAGCTTTATTCATTTAAAACAAGCGATTCACAGAAATCTTTGGATTTCTGGAGAGACATTACGTATCCGACAATTACAGTAGAAATGTCTAATAGTCTAAACGCTCCTATCTCTATAGAAGAAATAGAGAAGATAATATCTGAGCTCTCTCTCAATAAGGCAGCAGGTCCAGACGGTCTCCCTAGTGAACTCTATAAGATACTGTCTAGTGAAGTTTCCCCGCATCTTTGCACCCTTTTCAATAGTTTCTTCACAAAGGGTAACTCGATTTCTCCATCATTCTCTAGTTCATATACAACTCTAATACTAAAAGGCGGAAAGGACCCTAATTGTAAAGAATCTTACAGGCCAATTGCTTTATTAAACGCTGATTATAAAATCCTCACTGCAATTTTAGCATCAAGACTGCAAGGGATTCTTCCAGAAATCATTCATGCTGACCAATCAGGCTTTTTAAATAATCGTAATTCGGCTGCAAAAATTAGAGAAGCATTGTTAGTGACAGAATATTTTGAGGCTACACCTAGTAGCGGGGGGGAGGACACACCTGATCTTGCTATCATCTCCATCGACGCTGAAAAAGCCTTTGATTCAATATTTCATGAACACATTAAAACATCATTAAGGCATTTCGGTTTTGGAGGTAATTTCCTCGACTTTATCGGAAATTTATATAAACAATCTTCTACAAAACTGATAGTGAATAACACTACTTCCTCTTCTATCTTTCTAGGTAGAGGGACAAGACAGGGGTGTCCTCTCTCCCCACTCTTATTCAATATCTCCATTGAACCTTTGGCAATTAAAATTCGCCATCTTCTGGATGGTATAAGAATTCGCAATACTGAAATAAAAATAGGTCTGTATGCAGACGACCTGCTGCTTTACTTGGCAAATACCAAATTGAATCTACCAAAACTTTTCCAGATATTGGAACAATTTGGATCATTCTCTGGATATAAAGTAAACATGGCTAAATCAGAGATACTCTGGCTTAGGAAGAATAATACTTCTATATTGGAAACCCCCTTTCATCAAGTAACAGACTCTTTCAAATATTTAGGGATTCACATTCCGACAAGAACTTCAGATCTTTACGCGCTTAATATCCCCCCAGTAGTTAAAACAATTAAGGAAAAGCTCCTGATCTGGCAAAAACTTCCATTATCACTCTCTGGAAGGATAGCTCTTTTTAAGATGGCCCTCCTTAGAAAATTACTCTACATACTTCAAAATACACCAATAATCCTCCTAGGGAAAGACATTCGATCGATTAATACCTCTCTTATTCAATTCTTGTGGCAAAATAAAAGGTCAAAGATATCCCTTATGAAACTGACGGCACCAAGAGAGAGTGGAGGTCTTGCTCTACCGGATATAAGGTTTTACAATTTTTCCTTTCTAGCTCGAATTATAGTAGACTGGATCTCGACTAATAATTATGTACTGAACAATGACCTTGAGTCTAGTGTCTGCCATCCGTACTCTCCAGTTGCGTTAACACACCTAGAACTTAAAGACATTCCAGCAGAAATCAAAAAATTTAAAACCATTTTTAATCCACTCAAAGCCTGGCATAAAATAGCATCGTTTTTAACTATCAAAAATAAAGTCTCTTATCTTTTGCCTATAATAGGTAACCCCATATTTCAAGCCGGCCTGTATTCGGAGGTATTTAGAAAATGGCATACTGCTGGATTAACAAAGGTAATTCAAATTATAGACCAAGAAGGGAAATGTATAAAAACATTTCAGAAATTAAAAATGGACTTTGATCTGTCCAATAAGGACTTCTTTGCATATTTGCAACTGAGACACTTTGTCCAGGATTTGGTTAGGAGAGAGGGCTGGGACTGGGGATTGGGTACATTGGAGAATTGGTTGGTTCTAACAAGAAATGGTCATATGTCAATTGCACCGTGTTATCATCTTCTGAGTACGAATAAAGGGGCTTCAATACTGGCAAACATGGTTGTTTATTGGGATATATTAATGCCTCAGAATAATATTGAAAGGAAAACTATTCAGTTATCAATCAAGAAAATTGCCCAAGTAACACTATCTGCAACCTGGAGAGAGGCGCATGTAAAGCTCTTGCATGGGGCATACTTTACCCCTAGGAGAGGCTTCAAGTGTACCAATAGAGGGTTCAATAAATGTCCTAAATGCTCGCTCCAGGCTGCTGATTTAGCACATATGTTCTGGTATTGCCCAAAGATTAAAAATCTATGGGCTAAGGTCGAATACTGGCTCAAAAATGTGCTAAAGATAACAGGTCTTACATTAACATTATATCAGATAATATTTTGTCTTAGGAAAGAATCTGGTAGACAAAATAACGAAGGAATAATAATATCAGCAATTCTCGCTACTAGATATTTAATTTGTAAAAAGTGGAAAAGTCCTGCAATTCCAAGCATCCCTGAGATTAAAAATAGCATAAAAAAACAATGTATTCTAGAGCAGAGAGATGCGGACCTAAACAACGACCAGGACATTAAAAGATTTTTTGATAAATGGGCAGTCTTTTTAAGGATATTCCCTGTGGCAGAAATTAATCATATAATCTTTCCCTTCAGGAATACAGAAATGGTTTTACTAGGGAATTGGTAAGCTTAAGGAAGAGGTAATGGTCGAGTTGGGTTTTTTTTTTTTTTTTTCTCCCTTCCTCTTGAGATTGTGGCTTAGCCAGACTGCCTCTCCGCATGGGGGGGGGGGGGGGGGGGGGGGGGGAGGGAGGGGAGGGTTCAGGGAAGGTTGAAAAAATCTAAAAACTCCAAGAAATGTTATTGAGTAGATTGATTATGTTATACTAATACGCTGATTAGTTAAAATATACTAGTATGCATAATTAAATATAGTATTATGTGAATGAACATATGTATAATTTCTTTTTATTATGATTATGTGTTCAAATTTTGTTTACATTGGTTCATGGATAATGTCTTGGATTATAAATAAAAGTTAAAAAAAAAAAAAAAAATGGCATGCTCTTTCTGAACTACAAAAGAAAAAATTTGGGTTCAGTGTCCCTTTAATAATCCTCTGCTTCTAATGAAATATCTCCTTATTTTCACTAAATGATTCTATTTCATATATCACAGTATTACGTTATCTAGCGTGACATTCCTAGCTAGCAATATAGACACATAATATTTTCTAAAATATAAATACGTTTCTTATTGATATGCCAAGCTATCAACTGAGTCCTTGTATTGGCTGAGGTTTTTCATCGATCTCGGATGCGCCATGTTGCTTAAGACGTCACCTGCCAGGCTGTCCAATGATTCCTTGTATTGGCTGACGTTTTTACGTGATCAAAGATGCGCCTTTTATTGTATGGCGTATTTACGCGATCAAGGATGCGCCTTTTATTGGATGACGTATTTACGCGATCAAGGATGCGCCTTTTATTGGATGGCGTATTCACGCGATCAAGGATGCGCCTTTTTATTGGATGGCGTATTTACAGGATCAAGGATGCGCCTTTTATTGGATGGCGTATTTACGCGATCAAGGATGCGCCTTTTATTGGATGGCGTTTTTACGTGATCAAGGATGCGCCATGTTAATTAAGACGTCACATACAAAGGTGTAAAAACCGTCTGATTGTATTACGTAGTCCCGCAATATTTGATTTTGCACGTAACCCACATTTGTGAATGAGAAGACAAGTTTAACACCATGGCGAGTATGGATTGTGTGCATCATGTAACATTGTTGACCCATAGCTGATAAAGAACACAACATTCTCTTTTGATGGTTGAATAAATGAATGAAAGCAAAATGTTTTCATGCATAAGATATTTCGAGGCAAGTGCAAATCCCTAAATATAGTCCATCTTGTTTAATATGTTTGTCAACAAATATGTTTCTTTTTATGAAAAATTACTGTTGTGTTTAATTTTCAACATATTGAATTCATAAATATGCGCTATTGTATTAGAATCAAGTAATCAATATGCATTTATCTTTATCATATGCTAAATATATGAGATGCCGACTTCTTCTAGATGTTATTTTGTTGTATATTTTATTAAAGGGTCATTATACACTCACATTAAAAAACAAATATGTTTTTTTTCTCTAGTTATATAGTCAAATTTTTAACAAATACATGTCTACTTTTGCTTATGTTCAAATAACATTTAAGTAATTTTCTGACTCCTCGCCAAGCCTCAAAGTTTGATGTGAGTACCATCAGCTACCTTCTCCAGCTTGCTCCTATTTGTGTAAAGGGTCTTTTCATATGCTAATGAAGGGTTATTGTCTTGTTTTACACTTGGAATGGGCTTTACAGCTATCTTTTCAATATAGATAAACCGATTTTCTTTGAAAGTGTTTAAAGCTTTTTCATATTGATTTTGATATCAGTATATGGTAATCTTGTGGTTTCTAGTAGTGTCTATTACATGCAGTTCTCTTAAAAAGATTGTATACTGTCCCTTTAATGCAAATGTTGATTGTTGTATCATGTATGAGTTCCACATTGGTTAATCTCCAAATATATTATTGTGAGCATATATTTGTTTATTCCCTCATAAAAGGACTTTAAACCATATTCCTTGTTAAATCAAATGTCTTTCTAAAATAATTCAAACATAATAATGTCTCTTTAAGAAAATAGACTTTATTTAACACGTCAATAGAAATCTGATTCCAATATTTCTTGTTTGAACAAGTACATGTAGATATACCAACAATCACCAAATATTAGTATATGTTAGCATATGTAATTTTTTAAAGGGACAGTCTAGAAAACAAATAATTACTGCATTATTAAAAAAGCAATTTTTAAAATAAAAATTATACCAAACGTTTCTCACCAATTAATCATTTTTCTCTGGTTATTCTTATTTGCTAGCTAAACCTATGAGGTTCGTGTGCTCATTTCTTAGAGCTTGAAGAGTGCATGTAATCAGAATGCATTTTGACCACTAGAGGGCATTTTGATAGCATTTGGATATTGAAAACCTTGAGCTCATACAGCATATTTACCCTGGATTGATCATTGATTGTCTAAAATGTTGTTATGTCAGAACAACAAATAAGTGGTCAGTTTTCATAGGCATAGATACAAGGGTAAGCACATAAGTCACACATATTTCTCCATGTTTTTGTTTCAAACTTGATAATGCATAATACAGTGTTTTCTTTGTAAACAATAATGTTCTGACTGTCCCTTTAAGCTGTGTTATTGTCATTCAAACAGTAATATGCCATCATGGATAATTGTAATGGTCATTTTGTTTGAGATTAGGGAAACAGTTTGGACATCACATCACAGAAACCAATCAATATCATGAACAAGGATAGGTATGTGATGATGTGGTGTCCACACACTTATAACCCACACTCTGCAAACAATCTGCCTCCATGGACCCGGTCCCATAGAAGCAGATTATATACAGAGTGTGGTCCACAAGTGTATGAAAACCACATCATCACATGCCTATCCATTACACATTAAATAAATACAAAATAAACATCTCCAAAAATACTTACTTCCTCTTCCTTCCCCTCTTCCCACGAGGCTGAGGCTCTGGGGGGGGGGGGGCAACTGCCCCCTCCGACGAGTTCTCATCAGAGACATTGTGGGAAGAGTGGAAGGAGGAGTACTGGGATGACCAAGGTGAGGAGATGGAGGAGATGGCCCATGAGGAGATGGCCCAGGAGGAGATGGCCCAGCAGCAGATGGCCCAGCAGCAGATGGCCCAGCATGCGCCTCCCGGAAGAAATTGAACATAGCTTCTTGTAGCTGTAAACTCCGGTTTTGTCCTTGTTCTATTCTTGTAAGGATCTCTATAATTTGTGTTTGTCCTTCTCTAATGCCACGAAGCTCTTCGATAATCCGAGTTCTCCCTTGGATATTTTCCATCCGGGAGGTACGCATTTGTTCAATGTAGTCAACTAACACATGCACCTCGGCTATCTCCTCCTGTTGTGCACGGCGGCCTGCTGGTGCTTGAGGGGCCTCTTCCTCTGCTTGAGGGGCCTCTTCATCTTCTTCAGTGGGGGCCTCTTCCTCTGCTTCAGTGTGGGCCTCTGCTTCTTGTGCAGGGGGGGCCTCTTCTCTCCGAGGTGGCGATTCATCCCCACCACTCTCATACCGGGGAAAAGGAGGAGCCTGTAGTTGTTGTGCTGCCTCCTCCCCAGACTCTGTATATTGCAAAAAGAAAGAAATGTATATATTAGCATATTTCCAAATAAAGATGTAAATGCTTTTGCTTACAATAGAATTACAAATGCAGCCTCATTAATCCACTTTGAAATCTAACAATTAATACGATTTCCGCATTTTAAAAACCATGTTTGTGATATCTCTCTGGTCAATCTGAATGTTTTTGCGTTTGTTTTCAGTCTGTTTAAATGCACACCTAACCTATAGCCTAGATACTAATGCAATCGCAAAGTAATTGTGAATGCGTTTACGTAATAATGTGTTAAACAGCGTAATAGCATTAATCTTATCCTTAAATACATTCGTATGTTAATAGATTCTTAAATGAGCTTAACGTCAGATGAGAGTGGCAGGTTCCCGGTATCGATTCCTCCGATCCCGACTATGGCCACCTCGGAGATGCTGGGACGCAACATTTCCTCCCATCGGGAGTACTCAACAATCAGTGCAGGGCCGCCACCGGTCCCTGTGGCATGTTGGTACTCCCTGGCTATTTTCTTTTTCAGCTCCATCTTGCAGTCCCGGTAACGATGTTTAATATAGTCCATATCTCTGTTACGGCCCCCCACTGCATTAACTGCATCCCTTATCTCCCGCCAGAGCTTCCTCTTGTCACTCGGGGTGGTCTTCTGAGCCTGCAGCATCTTTTTTTTTTTTTTTATTTCTTTTTTATTTTATTATTGTTTTTCACATATAAATACAAAACAAAAAAAATGCATTGAGGAAGTATCCCCTTAACAACAAGGTAACATTCCGTATAATCTGCATCTTCCATCATCTTATGAAACCAAGTCATAATTATAATCAACATTCATGTATGACAATCAAGAGAAAGAAAAACAACACCAACCTAATAATTATAATGCGTCCTATATATACAGACTCTGCAATAGCTATTCCCCAATTTTAAAAAGAAATAAACAATATAGTCCTAATTCACATATTTTCTTTATGCTTGTGTTGTTGAATCTCAAAACCACTCCATTTTTAAACAGTCTGAATTATTCCCACCTATATGGGGGGATAGAAGACCTAACTATACGATTCCTCCTAACTAACAAACAAAACAACACAAAACCCCGACAACAGGGAAAAAAAAAAAACTATAACATTTCCTCTCCTCTGCCAGACTCTTCACGATTGTTTTATCCAGCTATATGGGAAAACATTCAATAAAGTCAGTTCCGCAAAGCTAACTGACGATTGAAATGGGGAAAGGATCAATTTTTGACTAGCCACAGGGTAAGTTAGAATGACTGGGGACCATCTCCAAAGAAACTTCTTAATTATTTTCTCCGATGCATCAGATAACTGAAATGATTCAAAGACTATTTGATCTTGAAGTGTTTTAAACACCATATCTAATCCTGGTGGAGCCTTACTTTTCCAATTTCTGAGTATACAATATCTAACCACCAATATAATTGTATTAAAACTATTTACAGTATTACTATTAAGGCCGCTATTACGCAGTAACAACAAAATAACATCCTCCGCCGCTAACGCAATTAAAACTTTATATAGTTTATTAAACCAGAAAATTATTTTCAACCATAGTTGTTTAACTTTAGGGCATGTCCAAAACATGTGGAGAATATCTGCTTTATGATGTGCACACCGTGGGCACAAGTTAACCGTGGAGGGGTAATTCTTATTCATCTTCAGCGGGGAAACATAAAAATTATTTATCACCTTCATGTGCGATTCTTTCCATATTACTGGAACCTTGCATCTATAAAGAGACTCAAAACTCTGAGGAATCCTTTCATGGTCTATCGACGGAATCACCGATATCCATGACTTGCATATATTATCCGTAATAGGTAGGCTTTGCTTATTTAACAAAATATCATACATCAATGAAATTGATGCATCCCCGTGTTAAATTTTTGTATACACAGTTTAATACCGGCCCAATCCGCTGTAGCACTACTCTGCCATTTCTGATCTAAGATAAAATGGCGAATTTGGAAATACGCAAATAAGTTATATCTAGGTAAAGCATACTTACTAAACAAAGTCTCAGCCGAAATAACTTGACAATTATCATCAAGAAGTTGTTTTATGTAGTCTAGTCCTTTATCCCCCCACTCTTTGAACACTTTTTGATATAATCCAGGGAGAAAGCTAGGATTACTAACAATCGGTAGAAATTCTGAAAATGAATAATCCAACTCCAAAATTGAACAACATTTTTGCCATGCATGTACTATATTTTTAATAGAAATAAGACAACTAACATTCTAAGGAAGTTTCTGGGTTTGGGAATGTAGGATTGCTTTCAAGGAGAATGGTGAAACTAGAAAAGATTCTATCTCATCAGATGAAATAATATTAGATCCAGCTAGCCAATCTATTGCTACTTTAGCCATTGCGGCCAGATTATAAAGTTTTATATTAGGAAGTGCTAAACCAGCTACGCCAATTTTTTGCATAAGTCTCTCCAACGACATCCGAGATTTTCTATTATTCCATATAAATTTAGAAAATGCGGCATTGATTATTTTTACATCTTTATTTAATAACAATAAAGGAAGATTCTGCAGCGGTGCAGCCTCTTATACCTGCCCATATAGGCTTCTATGAGGACCTCCTTCTCCTCCATAGTAAACCTCGCCTCCCTAGTCGCCTTGGCCTTCCCCTGTGATGGTGCCCTCTGTTTCCCGGACTGTGAAGCCCTACTCCGTCCGCCACTGGGCCCAGCCATTTGTTCATCTTGAACCAAGTGGCTGTGTCCACCCACCGCTTCCACCCCCACTTCTTGCCCCCCCTTCCTGTCCTGTTCCTCTCCCCCTTCTCTCCTCTCCTCTCCCCCCTCTCCCTCTCCTCCCCCCCCTACCTCTCCCCTGACTAATCTCCTGCATGCCCTCCTCTTCCATCTCTTCCCTAAACTAAGCCCGAACTACTCCAACAAAAAGTGACTGTGCCCAAATGAAAGGGGGTCAAAATAAAGAACTAAAAAGACCAAAAAAAGTGCTGAAAGTGTGAAAGGGATATAAATAAAAGAGGGTAATGAGTATTTAACCAACCAAAATGTATAAGAAGACTAAAAGGAGGATATGTTAACTAAATGTAACTAGGGGATGGGGATGGGATTAGAGGGAATGTGGTATGGGAATAGAGGAAATGGGATGAAAGGGAATTGGACTACAGGGAATGGGGTATGGAGTGTAGTATGAGAGGGTATGGGGTATGGAATGTATGTAGTGTTATTGATAACTGTATGTATGTATTGAATGTGTTTGCGTGTAAATGTGTTAAGTATACAGAAAAAGCACTCGCCCACTCCACTAACACTCTCTTACTAACTCACGCTCCCACTAACTCACTCACGATAACACTAACTGACTCTCTCACACTAACACTAACTCGCACTAACTCTCACAATAACTCACTAAATCTCAAATCTCGAATCTCCAAAAACCCACCAGAAACACAGTCAAAGAAGCCATGCTTGTGTGGTGCTTATATACCGTGTGTAAATGTTTAATGATGTACCGGTTTGCGTTGTAAATTGTGTTCAGGTGTGCTTTGTTAGTAATTAGTATGCGTGCAATGTGTATTAGTTGTGTGAATTTGCGCATGCTCATTTTGAGTTAGTATTTGTGGAATGTGTAGAATGCGATGATGTCATAGTGCTCATTTTCTATAACATTGTCCAATAGTATTATGTGTTAATGTTAATTTGCGATGGGGTCGTATTTGTGAAGTGTTGTATATGTATGTTTGTCCTAATATTTCGTAATGTTGATTATGAGTATTTTGCTTGTGTATGAGTGTGCATTTATTTTTCCTTGTTGTTATTTTCCGTACTTACGTATCGTAAAGTATATGCGTATTCCCTTTTTTTTTCCGCCCCGCTTGTGAATGTGTAATGCATGTGTGCTTTGTTTTGTGATTGTTGTTCTGACATTTGCAGTGTGTTATTGTTGTGCATTATGTAGTATACGTCATATGACCGAGCAGTGCGTATTTCTCGCGAGATCGAGTGTTAGTTGAAAAACGTGTTTGTTTGATTTGCCATTGATCTCTATGGGAGACTGTCTAACGTGGGCGTGATTCCGCGTATGAAATAGACGCATTAGAAGGTTGTTTTTAAACTCTAAATACCAGCGTAAAAAACTCTGTGCGTTAGAAATAAACCACGCGTAGCTAACGCACCCCCTCTAACGCAAAACTCTAAATCTAGGCGATAGTTTTTTAAAAAAAAAAAAAGCAGTTAACTGATGTGCTGCTGCTGATACTAGTTGTTAACTGTTGACGGCTGTCACGGTTGCTTACCATTAATACATTTAACTTAAGTATTTTAGCAGATTAATTAGCAGATTGCAATTAGAAGTTTTGCAAAAAAAGAACAAAGTTTTTTTTAAAAAAAAGCAGTTAACGGCTGTGCTGCTGCTGATACTAGTTGTTGACCGTTGACGGCTGTCACGGTTGCTTACCATTAATACATTTAAGTATTTTAGCAGATTAATTAATTAGCAGATTGCAATTAGCAGTTTTGCAAAAAAAGGTAAAAGTTTTTTTTTAAAAAACTGCTGTGCTGCTGCTGATACTAAAATTAGGCAGTAAACCGGTATATTTAATATTTTATTTTTTATCTCTAGTGAGCTATATTATTATAAGATATTACCTATTAGTTGTAGTTGATATTTTCTAACAGCTGCAATATATTTTATAACAACCGGCACCGCAAAACTACTTGCCGTTGCCTACTAGTGTTGTAGATTTTCTAACAGCTGCAGAGCTACCTACCTACAAGTTATATATTACATAACAACCGCAAAACTATTAAACTTTTAATATATTTTCTAACAGCTGCAGAGCTACCTACCTACAAGTTATATATTACATTAACAACCGCCAAACTATTAAACTTTTAATATATTTTCTAACAGCTGCAGAGCTACCTACCTACAAGTTGTATATTACATAACAACCGCCAAACTATTAAACTATTACTTCAAGTTGAGTTGTATATTTTCTAACAGCTGCAGAGCTACCTACCTACAAGTTATATATTACATAACAACCGCCAAACTATTAAACTTTTAATATATTTTCTAACAGCTGCAGAGCTACCTACCTACAAGTTATATACAGTGGGGCAAAAAAGTATTTAGTCAGCCACCAATTGTGCAAGTTCTCCCACTTAAGAAGATGAGAGAGGCCTGTAATTTTCTTTATAGGTATACCTCAACTATGAGAGACAAAATGTGGAAAAAAATTCAGACAATCACATTGTCTGATTTGGAAAGAATTTATTTGCATATTATGGTGGAAAAAAAGTGTTTGGTCAACTACAAACAAGTAAGATTTCTGGCTCTCCCAGACCTGTATCTTATTCTTTAAGAGGCTCCTCTGTCCTCCACTCATTACCTGTATTAATGGCACCTGTTTGAACTTGTTATCAGTATAAAAGACACCTGTCCACAACCTCAGTCAGTCACACTCCAAACTCCACTATGGTGAAGACCAAAGAGCTGTCGAAGGACATCAGAAACAAAATTGTAGACCTGCACCAGGCTGGGAAGACTGAATCTGCAATAGGCAAGCAGCTTGGTGTGAAGAAATCAACTGTGGGAGCAATAATTAGAAAATGGAAGACATACAAGACCACTGATAATCTCCCTCGATCTGGGGCTCCACGCAAGATCTCACCCAGTGGGGTCAAAATGATCACAAGAACGGTGAGCAAACATCCCAGAACCCCACGGGGGGACCTAGTGAATGACCTGCAGAGAGCTGGGACCAACGTAACAAAGGCTACCGTCAGTAACACACTACGCTGCCAGGGACTCAGATCCTGCAGTGCCAGACGTGTCCTCCTGCTTAAGCCAGTACATGTCCGGGCTTGTCTGAAGTATGCTAGAGAGCATTTGGATGATCCAGAAGCGGATTGGGAGAATGTAATATGGTCAGATGAAACCAAAGAAGAACTGTTTGGTAGAAACACAACTCGTCGTGTTTGGAGGAGAGAGAATGCTGAGTTGCAACCAAAGAACACTATACCTACTGTGAAGCATGGGGGTGGCAACATCATGCTTTGGGGCTGTTTCTCTGCAAAGGGAACAGGACGACTGATCCGTGTACATGAAAGAATGAATGGGGCCATGTATTGTGAGATTTTGAGTGCAAACCTCCTTCCATCAGCAATGGCATTGAAGATGAAATGGCGCTGGGTCTTTGAGCATGACAATGATCACAAACACACCACCCGGGCAACGAAGAAGTGCATTTCAAGGTCCTGGAGTGGCCTAGCCAGTCTCCAGATCTCAACCCCATAGAAAACCTTTAGAGGGAGTTGAAAGTCCGTGTTGCCCAGCGACAGCCCCAAAACATCACTGCTCTAGAGGAGATCTGCATGCAGGAATGGGCCAACATACCAGCAACAGTGTGTGACAACCTTGTGAAGACTTACAGAAAATGTTTGACCTCTGTCATTGCCAACAAAGGATATATAACAAAGTATTGAGATGAACTTTTGATATTGACCAAATACTTATTTTCCACCATAATATGCAAATAAATTCTTTCCAAATCAGACAATGTGATTGTCTGGATTTGTTTCCACATTTTGTCTCTCATAGTTGAGGTATACCTATGATGAAAATTACAGGCCTCTCTCATCTTCTTAAGTGGGAGAATTTGCACAATTGGTGGCTGACTAAATACTTTTTTGCCCCACTGTATTAGATAACAACCGCCAAACTATTAAACTATTACTTCAAGTTGAGTTGTATATTTTCTAACAGCTGCAGAGCAGCAGAGCTACCTACCTACAAGTTATATATTACATAACAACCACAAAACTATTAAACTTTTAATATATTTTCTAACAGCTGTAGAGCTACCTACTTACAAGTTATATATTACATAACAACCGCCAAACTATTTAACTATTACTGCAAGTTGAGTTGTATATTTTCTAACAGCTGCAGAGCTACCTACCTACAAGTTATATATTAGATAACAACCGCCAAACTATTAAACTATTATTTCAAGTTGAGTTGTATATTTTCTAACAGCTGCAGAGCAACCTACCTACAAGTTATATATTACATAAGAACCACAAAACTATTAAACTTTTAATATATTTTCTAACAGCTGCAGAGCTAACTACCTACAAGTTATATATTACATAACAACCGCCAAACTATTAAACTATTACTTCAAATTGAGTTGTATATTTTCTAACAGCTGCAGAGCTACCTACCTACAAGTTATATATTAGATAAGAGCAAAGGACTGTTCTTTGTGTGTAAACTAACAGTTAAGATGGCACTTAGTAAAATTAGTGTGTCTGAGCTAAAGCAATTACATTTTTCAACGTTGCCCATTGAAAGAAAAATTGAAATTAAAATGCTCAGGCCAACACCTATGCTTAACCTTACCCAGGTGACAAAATGTAAAACTAGAGATTACAAAAGAGAATTCAAACCGAGGTATATGATAAATATCCATGGATTTGTGGCTGTGAATTATCTAACAGGCTCTTTTGTTTTTATTGTCTCCTGTTTGCAAAACAAAGTGGGGATTCAAGCTGGGTGAGTTATGGTGTCGCCGATTTATCACATTTAAGTCAAAAAACAAATAAACATAATTGCTCCCAATCACATTTAAACTCCACATTAGAGTTTAATTTGCTAGGAAGGGTTGATATTCGGCAACAACTTGACAGTGCATATCGTTTGAATATTAAAAAACATAATGAGCAAGTAATGAAAAATCGCTATGTTCTTTCCAAAATAATTAATTGTATTTTATTTTGCGGCGCATTTGAGCTTGCACTTCGAGGACATGACGAACGCAATGATTCATTAAATCCAGGCATTTTCAGACTTCTCAGCAGAGCTTGATGCATCTCTAAAAGAACATCTCGCTAGTGCCACTGTTTTTAAAGGAACGTCAAAAGAAATTCAAAACGATTTATTAGACTGTATGCTTACTGTTTGCCAGAACCAAATAAAGAAGGAAATCTCAAATGCAAGTTTTGTAGCAGTGATAGCAGATTAAACTACTGATGTTTCATCTGCCTTCCAATTGGTTGTTGTTTTTAGATACATTATAGGTAACGGACAACCGGTTGAGAGATTCTGGGAATTCACTAATCCAGCTGGACATGATGCAGAATCTTTAGCTACGTGTATTCAAGCTACTTTGGAAAAAGTTATAGACAACCCAGAGAAACTGATATCGCAGAGTTACGACGGTGCAAGCGAGATGAGTGGTCAGCATGCAGGTGTTCAGGCTATAATTAAACGTACCTACAAGAATGCACATTTTATGCATTGCTACACACATCAGCTCAATTTAATTGTCAGCCAAGCAAGCAGTCAAAATCAACAAGTTCGAGTATTTTTTTTCAAATCTAAGTGACATTACTAACATTTTTAGTAACTCACCACAAAGGATAGCTATTCTAGATGAAACTGTAAGAAGAAGGATACCTCATGGTTCAGCCACCAGGTGGAATTTCAAGAGTCGGACCGTCAATACAGTTTTTGAAAACAGGGAACAGTTAATTGAATGCATGGAAAAAATAGAGTCAACATCGAAAAAAGAAATAACTATAAATCAAGCAGGGGCTATTCGGCGTATGTTACAAGACTCGGTATTCGTGTTTTGGCTTACCAGTTTTTCACAATATTATGCCACATGTAGATGTGTTATACAACCAACTTCAGAAAACACAAACAGATGCGGCACTTATTAGAAAACATATTAACACCTTCCAGCAGACAATGGAAAACGAAAGGAATAGAATGGACACAGTGACCATGACGATATCAGAAACAGAAGAAACATCTAGGAAAAGGAAGAGAGAAAATATTCACATTGCTCAGACTGTGGCAGCTAAAGAGATATGCGATGTTATCACAAATCAAGTAAAAGATAGATTTTCTTTTATAACTCACTACTCGGCTGTTTCTCTCCTCCAAGCGGAAAAATTTGCGGATTACGAGAAATTTTTTCCGAATCAGCTTCTTGACCAACCATCAGCTGTTTATCACACATTACAGAAAGATCGCCTGAAAACTGAACTAGGAGTAATTTACAGAAGACCAGATTTCAGAAATATGAATGGTGCCATTAGTCTTCTACAGTTTGTAATAGAAAATAACTTGGACAGTACTTTCTCGGAGACCTACAAACTGTTGCAAATTATTTCAACTATTCCCGTGACAACTGCTGAGGCTGAGAGAGGTTTCTCAACTTTAAATGAGTTAAGACATTTCTAAGGAGCACCATGACTGAGGAAAAACTGACCGCTCTAGCCATGCTGACGAAAATGTTATTGATTTATTTGCGTCAAAAAAAAGACAGGCGGATTGACTTGATTTACAAAACTTGTACTTGAGTTATAAACATTGTTTTAATGTTTACCTTTAAAGTAAATTATTAAGCACTAGTATAATAGAAAAAATCTTCATTTGTACTAGAAAGTAAAATGTTGGTTTATTTATCTTCATGTTGCCAAGGCCTTTGGTTGCATGGCCTAATATCGAACACTGGGGGCTGGGGCAACAGTAATTGAAATGTGGTTGTATTTCTCTATAAAGTGGAAGGTTCTTTAAATCCAGGAATATATATGTTTTCATAAATGTACATTCAATATTCTTATTATTTTAATTAATCATTTGGTTAATATATATATGTTATTATATAATTTAACTGAGCACCATCATGTATATTTTAAGACTAGACATGGGCAGGTAGTGTAGGCTCCTCCATTTGTGCACTGTCGCACGTGAACATGGCTGTAGTGAAGAGTATGCATTCATAGATTTAAGATGTCTGTGTCCACTGTGAGGAACACAGTGAGCAATGCATGGTGAGGATATGGAAGACCACAGGCACAGTTCTTGTTAAGGCCAGAAGTGGCAGGGCAAGTAAAATATCAGAGAGGGCCAGAGGCAAAGGATGGTGAGAACGGTCAAAAACAGCCCACAGACCACCTCCAAAGACCTGTACTACTGGTAATATTGTTGAGGGTCTCATGGATTCCACTCAATATCAGCAGATACTTGAGAATAATGTTGAGGAATCAGTCACAAACTTCAGTTTAAGTTACCCCCAGGCCGGGGCTGGATATTTCAAGAAGACGATGACCAAAAACACTGCTGGTTCAAATGGGTGGGGCCATTTGAGGGGCGTGACTTTCGCAAAGGGATGTGGCTTTAAAAAATGGGTGTGGCTTGATAAAGGGGTCATGGTTTTTAAAAATGGGCGTGTTTTTCAAAGAGGTGTGGCTTTCTAATAGGGGCAGGGTCTTGTGCACCCCCATCCTAAAAATTCACCAGCCACCACTGCGTGGATCTTAATTACAAATGCTAAGATCATCAAACCTCAGGGCAGAAATCTTCTTCCATATCCCCCTGTGGAAAATAGTACGCACCAGTACCATTTAAAATAAAAAAACTTCTTGATTGAAGAAACTAAAACTAACACCTCACTTTACCATGTCTTCCTAGTATAACACAGGCAAAGAGAATGACTGGGGGTGGAGGGGAAGGGGAGGGGCTATATATAAAGCTCTGCTGTGGTGCTCTTTGCCACTTCCTGTTAGCAGGTGGTTAATATCTCACAAGTAAGGATGAAATCCGTGGACTCGTCATATCTTTGTAAAAGAAAACAAAAAAACTTAAATTATGGTTACCTTATATTTTCTTCTGTACGGGAGAGTCCACAGCTGCATTCATTACTTTTGGGAATACAGACCCTGGCCACCAGAAGGAGGCAAAGACACCCCAGCCAAAGGCTTAAATACCTCCCCCACTTCCCTCATCCCCCAGTCATTCTGCCGAGGGAACAAGGAACAGGAGAAATATCGGGGTGAAAAAAAAAGTAAAACGTGCCAGAAGAACAAATAAAATAATTTAAGGCCGCCCACAGAAAAAAACGGGCGGGGAGCTGTGGACTCTCCCCATACAGAAGAAAAGAAAATTATCAGGCAAGCATAATTTTAAGTCTACAGCTGCATTCATTCCTTTTGGGAAATCAATACCCAAGCTTATAGAGGACACTGAATGCAAACCCATGGCGGCCCATTCTGATGGCACGACAGCTTGACACAACCGGGAATCCTGATAAAAAAACTACTTCAACAGAAGCAGGAAGAACAAAATTAGGGAAAGAGGACAAGGTAACTGCCCATCAACTAGAACCATAAGGATCCCAATAAGAGATCACTCTAAATTCTGGACTCCACTGAGCACAAAAGCCTCTGAGGAGACAAAAGTCCCATTCTATAGAAGCACACAAACAAAAAACCTCTCCATGAACAATGGCAAGGGAAACAACAAAAACTCCCACACCACATTCTCCCTAACTGAAAGATGGGAAGAATTAGATAAGGTCTGAAAGAACCTCCAGAAACAATCCCCGAAGATTCAAGGACAAAACAGAGAGAGAAACCCCTAGCATAACTCGAAAAAGAGCGGCTACCAGGCTGCAAGAGGACAAAGTCCCGTAGCGAATACTCTACCGACAGAGGAGAGCAAAGAAAAGAAAAGAAAAATTCCAGACTACCTCCTACATGGAACCAAAAAGGAAACAATATAGAGCGCTATACCAGCAAAAGAGCGCTGGCCGAAAAATAACTTTGCTTCTCTAAAATCCTTACAGGGTAAAATGGCCGCCATCAATGAAACCGACCTGCAAACACGCTTTGACCAGAGAATGGAGAGATTGGAACGCTGCTTCCAGACCTTGCTTACTGGGGCCCCTTGGGACTTTTTAATGCAGGCTTTCCATACGCAGCACCAGCTAAACCAACTCATTACCTCCACCAATTTAAATCCTACCCAGGAGGTATATAATTCTGATGGGCCTTTACCTCCACCTATACGCACAAAGCAACCTACGCTCATCTCATCACAATCAACATGCCGCAAGTCGGGAGTCTATCAGGAGGATAGCTCGGGGTGTGTCGGAGATGCTGAAAACTCATCTAAAAAGCTAACTGCAAATGCACTAATTAACAGCGTACCTGCAGTAGATCAAAGAGCAGGCGCTCTAGCCCTAAAACATCTGGCGATGAAGGGGATCCCGACAAAGGCTGCGCTGTTGCAAGGGCCCGGGGCAAACTCCCGGGTAGCTGCATATTACAAGAAGATCTCTACTCCGGTGTACCCCTTTAGATTTAAGACTTCAGGGCTCCAGTCTAATCAGAGGGGCGCCGCTGAAATGCACCAACTCGGCAAATCGAAAGCAGGCGTTAACCCTAAAATACCCTACTTTGACAGCCACTATGTTTATGGCTTGGGCACTCAAGATTGGGAGGATGAGATGACCTTTTCTCCTGGGAATTGTGTAATGGAACTTAGATCTGGTACTTAATCTTCCATAAGGCGCTCACAGTACATTGTGAGCTGTGAGAGAGATCCAATTGTTCCTGATTTGATCAAATGTTATGTTTTTGGTTATGTTTTATTCTGTATTGGCATGGTTTTGAGATTGGAACGTCATACAACTTAATTACATGTACTGTTAAGCTAGAGTGACACAGCTGCGGCATGGTCTCATTGCCTGCCTGACCTGCTCCCTGCAGCTTACGGCCGGAGCCGGGGGAGGGGTTTAGAGCGGACCACAAAAGATTATGTCTAAGAAAGTTCCGATCTCGATGTTTTGCCTAATAGGTGTGTTTAGAGCTGAGTTAAGAGCTTTATGATCACTATGTTTATAATGGGAACAGTGGGCTGTGTATATGTGTGTTTCCAATATCGCTGTTTCTATAATGTTTTTAACCATCATTGTATGTTTTCTGGGGGTTGGGGGGGGCCTCCGGGGAGACATCCTACTATACATGGTGACAGGGTTGTTTGGATTTAGCATGTCGCACTGCCCACACATAATAGAATATTTAATCTTCACTTTACCTCATATAACTTAGAAAATCTACTGAAACATAATATATAGAGAATGCCATCTAACACACAGTCCTAGGGAGCACTGAGATAGTGATGCATTGCAATGTTAAGAGCTGCTTTAGAACTATGCTGATACAAACCACCATTACAGAGATAATTTAGTTCCCAACTTAGGGTTATACAACTTTCGTTGAGCTCTGTGTCTTGTACTCACTACGCTTATAAGGGGAATTGTGTACAGTGCATATGTTCGCTTCCAATATTGCTGTTTTTGTAATGTCCTTAATCACATTTGAATGTTTTCTGGGGGTTTAGGGGGGCCCCGGGGAGACATCCTACTATATATATTTTATGCAGGGGCGCTTGAGTTTGGCATGTAGTACTGTACACAGGTAATAGAATATTTTCCTACCTCTCTACCCCATATACCTAATAAAATCTACTGTTATATAGCATATAGAGACTATCACCTAACACACAGTCCTATGGAGTACTTGGGCAGAGGAGTTATGCAATGTAATGTAATGCCTTAGAGTTCCACTGATATAAATTACTATTATAAAGACAACAGAGGTATATATGGCTATTTCCTTCTCTTAATATCTAATACTCACATCATGATCTTAATATCAGTTGTGTTTATGTTTTCTGTTCCTCAGGAGTTCCCAATTTAGGGTCAATGCATCTTTCATTTTATTAATTAGAGACAAGAATGTCTTTATAGCAGTATACTCTTAGCGATGCATTTTCTTTTGTTTTTTTATTTTTAAACCCCCTACAAAGCAATGCTGACACACCCAAGATCTAAGAGTGATCTAATAAGTTAAGATAAGGGGAGAAAATGAGGAGAAAAGTTGATCTAACGCAGGTGCATCTTATTTTCTTAAAATGCAATGTATGTATACTTTGTTGACTGTAATGTGCAACCTATGATTGTCAAATATTTATTACTTATCCTCAATAAAAATATTAAAAAAAAAAAGGAAACAATATAAAGCCTTAACTAGAATCGAAGTCCCAGAAACAAAAGGTAGAACAAAACTACCTTACCATAGACAGCTAACTAGCACAAAAAAACTGAACATCCGTAGGGCAGAAAAAACCCCGGGAGCAGAACAGGAATGGAATAGTAACATCCGCGTACACCACAAACGAAAGCCGCAGGCTTCCATCGGATAGGCAATCAGACTAAACGTCAAACCATAGTAACTAGCCAACCGAGTAGCAAAATTACACCAGGGCATTCCTGGAAGGAACAAGAGAAAACTCTCAGAAAGCAGGGCGGACCAACTCCCCCCCCCTAGTAGAAAATGCCAACTCCCCCCCCCCTAGTAGAAAATGGGGAAAGGGAAGACAACACCCTGACCAAGAAAAAAGATTCAACTACCCGCTAAGGAAAAGTTCCCGAACCAAACTGCAAGGGCCTTCTAACCTAAGCAAGGAGCCTTCGGGAGGCATGATACGTGGTTGATGTCCAAACAGAATTCCAAACCCATACTCCGATCGAACAGTCCTATCACAGAAGTGACTGTCAATGACCCAAAGGACAAGAGAGATTAAAAAATCCCAGCATCGACAAGGCCCGGAGATCAGAAAACAAAGCTCCAGCCACGAGTTCCCAAGGAAAGGAAGCAGGAAAGAGGCACCGACACCCAGAGAGACTAACTTGGGATTTAGGATACCTATCATTATCCCTCAGAAACCTGAAGGGAGGTTAAACTGCAGACAAGAGGAACCCTCGACACACTGAACTCCGAGTCAGATGAGGAAAAACATAATTTAAGAACTTACCTGATAAATTCATTTCTTTCATATTGGCAAGAGTCCATGAGCTAGTGACATATGGAATATACAATCCTACTAGGAGGGGCAAAGTTTCCCAAACCTCAAAATGCCTATAAATACACCCCTCACCACACCCACAATTCAGTTTAATGAATAGCCAAGCAGTGGGGTGATAAAGAAAGGAGTAAAAAGCATCAACAAAGTTATTTGGAAATAATTGTGCTTTATACAAAAAAATCATAACTACCATAAAAAGGGTGGACCTCATGGACTCTTGCCAATATGAAAGAAATTAATTTATCAGGTAAGTTCTTACATAAATTATGTTTTCTTTCATGTAATTGGCAAGAGTCCATGAGTTAGTGACGTATGGGATATCAATACCCAAGATGTGGAACTCCACGCAAGAGTCACTAGAGAAGGAGGGATAAAAATAAAAACAGCCAATTTCCGCTGAAAAAAATTAATCCACAACCCAAAAAAGAAATAAGTTTATTCTCATAAATTAAAAGAAAAAAACTCAAATCTAAAGCAGAAGAATAAAACTGAAACAGCTGCCTGAAGAACTTTTCTACCAAAAACTGCTTCCGAAGAAAATACATCAAAATGGTAGAATTTAGTAAATGTATGCAAAGAGGACCAAATTGCTGCTTTGCAAATCTGATCAACTGAAGCTTCATTCTTAAAGGCCTACGAAGTGGAGACTAACCTAGTAGAATGAGCTGTAATTCTATGAGGCGAGGCGGGGGGCCTGACCCGACTCCAAATAAGCTTGATGAATCAAAAGTTTCAACCAAGAAGCCAAATAAATAACAGAAGCCTTCTGACCTTTCATAGGACCAGAAAATAAAACAAATAGACTGGAAGTCTTCCTGAAATCTTTAGTAGCTTCTACATAATATTTCAAAGCTCTTACCACATCCAAAGAATGTAAGGATCTTTCCAAAGAATTCTTAGGATTAGGACACAAGGATGGGACAACAATTTCTCTATTAATGTTGTTAGAATTCACAACCTTAGGTAAAAATTGAAAAGAAGTCCGCAAAACTGCCTTATCCTGATGAAAAATCAGAAAAGGAGACTCATAAGAAAGAGCAGATAGCTCAGAAACTCTTCTAGCAGAAGAGATAGCCAAAAGGAACAACACTTTCCAAGAAAGTAGTTTAATGTCAAAAGAATGCATAAGCTCAAATGTAAAGCCTTCAGAACCAAATTAAAACTCCAAGGAGGAGAAACTGATTTAATGACAGGCTTAATACGAACTAAAGCCTGTACAAAACAGTGAATATCAGGAAGTATAGCAATATTTCTGTGAAATAAAACAGAAAGAGCAAAGATTTGTCCCTTCAATGAATTTGCAGACAAACCCTTATCCAAACCATTCTGAAGAAACTGTAAAATTCTAGGAATTCTAAAAGAATGCCAAGAGAATTTATGAGAAGAACACCACGAAATGTAAGTCTTCCAAACTCTATAACAGATCTTTCTAGAGACAGATTTACAAGCTTGTAACATAGTATGTCTGTCTGAAAACAAATGAACGGAGGCCAAAACTGAAGAGCTCTGAGAAATGCACGGAGTTCTAAAATATTTATTGGCAATCTCGCCTCTTGAGATTGCCAAACCCCTTGTGCTGTCAGAGATCCCCAAACAGCTCCCCAACCTGAAAGACTCGCATCTGTTGTGATCACAGTCCAGGTTGGCCGAACAAAAGAAGCCCCTTGAACTAAACGATGGTAATCTATCCACCACGTCAGAGAGTGTCGTACATTGGGATTTAAGGATATTAATTGTGATATCTTTGTATAATCCCTGCACCATTGGTTCAGCATTCAAAGCTGTAGAGGTCTCATGTGAAAACGAGCAAAGGGGGGCTGCAGTCATGAGACCTAAAACTTCCATGCACATAGCCACTGAAGGGAATGACTGAGACTGAAGGTGCCGGCAGGCTGCAACCAATTTTAAAAGTCTCTTGTCTGTTAGAGACAGAGTCATGGACAATATCTATCTGGAAGCCTAAAAAGGTGACCCTTGTCTGAGGAATCAAGAAACTTTTTGGTAAATTGATCCTCCAACCATGTTTCCGAAGAAACAACACTAGTTGATTCATATGAGATTCTGCAGAACGTAAAACTGAGCTAGTACCAAGATATCGTCCAAATAAGGAAACACCGCAATACCCTGTTCTCTGATTACAGAGAGTAGGGCACCTAGAACCTTTGGAAAGATTCTTGGAGCTGTTGCTAGGCCAAATTGAAGAGCAACAAATTGGTAATGCTTGTCTAGAAAAGAGAATCTCAGAAACTGATAATGTTCTGGATGAATCGGAATATGAAGGTATGCATCCTGCAAGTCTATTGTGGACATATAATGTCCTCGCTGAATAAAAGGCAGATTAGTCCTTATAGTCACCATCTTGAAAGTTGGTACTCTTACATAACGATTCAAAATTTTCAGATTCAGAACTGGTCTGAATAAATTTTCCTTCTTTGGGACAATGAATAGATTTGAATAAAACCCCAAACCTTGTTCCTGAAAAGGAACTGGCATGATTACCCCTGAAGACTCGAGGTCTGAAACACATTTCAGGAAAGCCTGAGCTTTTACTGGATTTGCTGGGATACGCGAGAGAAAGAATCTTCTCACAGGAGGTCTTACTCTGAATCCTATTTGATACCCTTGAGAGACAATACTCTGAATCCATTGATTTTGGACAGAATTTATCCAAATATCCTTGAAAAACCTTAATCTGCCCCCTACCAGCTGAGCTGGAATGAGGGCCGCGCCTTCATGCGGATTTAGGGGCTGACTTTGGTTTCCTAAACGGCTTGGATTTATTCCAATTTGAGGAAGGCTTCCAATTGGAAACAGATTCCTTGGGGGAAGGATTACGATTTTGTTCCTTATTTTGACGAAAGGAACGAAAACGGTTAGAAGACTTATATTTACCCTTAGGTTTTTTTATCCTGAGGCAGAAAAACTCCCTTTCCCCCAGTGACAGTTGAAATAATAGAATCCAACTGAGAACCAAATAAATTATTACCTTGGAAAGAAAGAGATAGTAATCTAGATTTAGAGGTCATATCAGCATTCCAAAAGACATGGATCTAACATCAATTTTGATATAAAAAATGGCATCACAAATAAAATTATTAGCATATTGCAGTAAGCAAATAATGCTAGATAGGCGCTAAATTCTCCAACCAGAAAGTAGATGCAGCCACAACATCAGCCAAAGAAATTGCAGGTCTGATAAGATGACCTGAATACAAATAGGCCTTCCTTAGATAAGATTCAAGCATCTTATCTAAAGGATCCTTAAAGAAAGTACTATCTTCCATAGGAATAGTGGTACGTTTAGCAAGAGTAGAAATAGCCCCATCAACTTTGGGGATTTTTTCCCCCAAAACTCTATAGAATTTGCTGGTTAAGGATACAATTTTTTAAACCTTGAAGAAGGAATAAAAGTAGTAGCTGGCTTATTCAATTCCTTAGAAATCATATCAGAAATAGCCTCAGGAATAGGAAAATGTAAACGTTTATTAGACTGAACGTCAAGAGGACTGGTTACCTCAATTTCCAAAGTAATTAACACTTCTTGCAATAAAGAACGCATATACTCTATTTTAAATAAATAAGTAGATTTGTCAGTGTCAATGTCTGAGGAAGGATCTTCTGTATCGGATAGATCCTCATCAGAAGAGGATAAATTATTATGTTGTTGGTTATTTGAAATTTCATCAACTGAATGAGAAGTTTTAAAAGACCTTATACGTTTATTAGAAGGTGGAAATGCAGACAAAGCCTTCAAAATAGAATCAGAAACAAATTCTTTAAAATTCATAGGTATATCATGTACATTAGAAGTTGAAGGAACTGCAACTGGCAATGTACTATTACTGATGGACACACTATCTGCATGTAAAAGTTTATCATGAAAACTATTACAAATGACATTCAGCGAAATAATTTCCACAATTTTACAACAAATGCACTTAGCTTTGGTAGAACCGATGTCAGGCAGCAATGTTCCAGCAGAAACTTCTGAGGCAGGATCAGATTGAGACATCTTGCAAAATGTAAAAGAAAAAAACAAAATATAAAGCAAAATGATCAATTTCCT
Source organism: Bombina bombina (assembly GCF_027579735.1). Lineage (NCBI taxonomy): Eukaryota > Metazoa > Chordata > Amphibia > Anura > Bombinatoridae > Bombina > Bombina bombina. The sequence goes on from NC_069501.1 coordinate 988,595,899, forward strand.
TATATGACAGTTTCAGGAATGGGAAAAAATGCAAATAGCATAGCCCTCTGATAGAGAAAAAGGCAAGAGGCAAACATCAATGGGGTACTGAAATAATGAAAAGGTTTGGTGCCAAGTATGACGCACAACGTAACTGAAAACTTTTTTGGCGCCAATAATAACCGGAAATGACACACTTGCATCACTAATGACGCAACCGTGTGTAAGGCTTCGGCCTCAACTATGACGCCGGAAATGACGAAAGTGCGACACGTATTTTTCGCGCCAAAAAAATTCTCGCGCCAAGAATGACGCAATAAATTTTAGCATTTGACGCACCCGCGGGCCTAATACCGCCCGCAATTTGCAAGAAGTAGTCAATTGAAAAAAAAGACTAAACCCCAGGTAAGAAAAAAAATTTCTTAAAAAATGTTTCTATTCCCCAAATATGAAACTGACAGTCTGCAGAAGGAAATACATGAACCTGACTCAAGGCAAATATAAGTACAATACATATATTTAGAACTTTATATAAATGCATAAAGTGCCAAACCATAGCTGAGGTGTCTTAAGCAACAAAAAACATACTTACCAAAAGACACCCATCCACATATAGCAGATAGCCAAACCAGTACTGAAAAAGTTATCAGAGATAATGGTAAATTGAGAGTATATCGTCGATCTGAAAAGGGAGGTAGGAGATGAATCTCTACGACCGATAACAGAGAACTTATGAAAAAGACCCCCGTTAGGGAAATCATTTTATTCAATAAGTGATACTCCCTTCACGTCCCTCTGACATTCGCTGTACTCTGAGAGGAATCGGGCTTCAACAATGCTGAAAAGCGCATATCAACGTAGAAATCTTAGCACAAACTTACTTCACCATCTCCATAGGAGGCAAAGTTTGTAAAACTGAATTGTGGGTGTGGTGAAGGGTGTATTTATAGGCATTTTGAGGTTTGGGAAAATTTGCCCCTCCTGGTAGGATTGTATATCCCATACGTCACTAGCTCATGGACTCTTGCCAATTACATGAAGGAAACTACCTCAGGAGGAGCCAACTGGAAAGGCTCAGAAGACCAGATCCTTCCAAATCGAAGGAAAACGAAGAAGCCCAGGAATATTTCAGTAAAGAAATTCCCATGGAAAACTTCATCCATCTCTCCAGAAGAGATAAAAAGAACCGCCCCAATAGGAACAAGGAGATTTCCCCAGGACCGGGAAAACAAGCCTACTACTGAACGCCGGACAGATCCAAGACTATTAAAAACTGGAAAACAGATTAACCAAAAAACCAAGTAAAAGACAAGGACTAGGTTAAACAACCGGACCCCCAAAAACCAGGTGCCGGATCAAACCCAAAAACCTTGTGAAACAACCACAACCTGGAAATGAATAATGCACAAACGTTAATGCATGCCATACCCCCATGAGGTCTTGAACTCTGATCTCTCATGATGTATCCCAGTGGCTGTCCACTTAGCCCCAAAAGGCATCTAAGATAACACCCACAAAGTCCGAAGACAAATGAAGGACCCAAAAGAGATCAGTACTCCATGATTGAGAGAATATGACAGTCTCTAAAGATACAGTATGGATCAACCCTCAGAAAACCTATAGCTCAAGGAATTAACGAATGAACAAGCACCCTAAAACTCCTAATGATTGACGGCAAGAGAGACTGCATAACAATCCCTCAGATCCCCAAGTATATAGGATCAAAGAGAGGATACTGCAAGGACAAAAAAACGGTCCCTAAGAACCGAGACTCCTCAACCAGATGACCGAAAAACCTACCCCAAAAGGTAAGGGGAAGTAGTACAGCAATTCTCAAAAAGAAGAGAGAAACACTGGCAAAGGAGATCTGAAAAATCGGAAAATTCAGTCCACAAGGAGTACCAATAGAAGGGAAAAATCGCCCCCTGCAACAGGTACCAAAGATCTCCATGCAGACATCTGATCCCCCCCCTCAGAGGGGAGTACTCCAGCTCCTGTCCAAAGGACCTCAGGAACTACAAATATACTGCCATAGCAGAATTTGTAAACCCTGCAAACCATGTAAGCTATGCAGGGACAAAACACTTAGTATTGAGAACAACCAACATCGGACGCCCCACCAAGATGAATAACATAGGACCAGCCTGATATCTATGATAGGAGGGCCTCCTATAACTTGTAGAAATAAGAAAAACAACCTCATAACAAGAGGTAAGCAAACTTAGTACTCAAACAAGACCAGCCTGTTGTCAAGGATACAAAATGACTGATATAACCGCAAAAGAACAGAGTGAACTAGTACTCAACCCGGACCAGCCTGCTGACCAGGGTACAACCGAACTGTTCAAGGGCTAAACAAACAGACAAATGACAGACAAATAAGCTAAGATAAGTAACAACCATCACAACCAAAAAAAATCGCTAGTATCAAAATCCCAGAGAAGAAAAAATTTCCAAAAAGGAAAAGTCTACAAGACGGAAAAAAAAAAAGAAACACATACTGACCGGATCAAAAGAAAGTAGGCAGCACCCGCAGGTAAACGCCAAAGAGGATAGAAACTAACAGGGCCAGTCTGTCAGAGACCTGATTCCTCAAGAGCTCAGAACTAAGATTAGATGCACAGACAAAAAGACAATCAGGAGTAGGATCCACCTCCCTCCACTCGTCTAGCGCTGTTCGCCATCAGAATCAGAAGACTGAGGATCCAGAGGCACATAAAGACTGAAATCATCCAAAGCCTCCAATACCTGCCTCAGCAGTACACGCAGACGCATCAGTCTGACTCTAAAGGCAAAATCCATCTCCAACCGGGCATTTGAAGGCCCCGACCCTGATGGTAGTACCCCTGAAGCCTCAGAGAAAAGACTGGCTCACCTGGCGCCCCCAGGTTAAGAGGACACAGATAAGCTCTTTGCTGGCCCTCAGGAAGCTGTAAATGCACCAACGCCAAGAATATGGCCAGGCGCAACAGAGCCACAACCTCTGGTGAAAATAAACCTCCTTCCAGAGAAGGGGTAACAGTATTTGGGACAACTGTGTAGGAACAGAAATTCCAGGGAACGCACCTCACGGGACATCGAATCCTCAGAGGTGGACGGCTCAGCGGTCTCTAATCTCTCCCCAGAGGAAGAAAAGAGCACTCTATTACGGCATACGGAACATAATTGATTGGGCTGGATTACCCGGGCCACCATGCAATCTAAGCAGGAAACAGAATCTGAATCCGAGAAATCCTCAGAAAAATCAGAATCCTCCATAACTTGACCGAACAAATTTTGTACAAAAATAACTGGCACCTCACACCCCCAAATGGCTGGGGCACTCACCACCTCATATGGTCCAGACAAGTAGAGAACAGACCATCTCTACCGACACTCGGTCAAGAAAACAGAAATGGAGAATGAAAGCCATGAGCCCTAAAATCACTACACATAAGCAGACAATCACATAAATATGATTAAAGTCCCCCACTGTTTAATAACCCCCCTCAGGCCCCATCTCGAAGTGTACTACCCTCCATAAGAGACTATTCCAAAATCTTCTAACACTTCTCTGCCAAACTTCCGGTGACGAAAGGCAAATAATGGCTGGGGGATGAGGGAAGTGGGGGAGGTATTTAAGCCTTTGACTAAGGTGTCTTTGCCTCCTCCTGGTAGCCAGGTTCTGTATTCCCAAAAGTAATGAATGCAGCTGTGGACTGTCCCCGTTTTAAGAAGAAAAAACACTCCTCAACCAAAAAGAGGAGTGGCCGTGGCCTTCTGACCCCTGCGCTTAACAGCATACAAAATAAAAAAGGAAGAAGAATGTCTAAAATCCTTGGTTGCATGGAGATAGAATTGTGTAACAAAAGATCCTTCTGAGAGGAAGGATTAGGACAAAAAGAAGGCACTACAATCTCCTGATTGATATTGCAGTCAGAAACAACTTTAGGTAGAAAACCCAACTTGGTACGTAAAACTGCTTTATCTGCATGAAAAACAAGTTAAGTGGAATCACACTGTAAAGCAGATAGAAACTCTGCCAGCAGAGGAAATAGCTAAGTTAACAGAAACAAAACTTTGAAAGACAACAACGTTATGTCAACAGAATGCATAAGGGTCAATTTATCAAGCTCAGTACGGAGGTTTTTTGGGCTGTTTTTTCTTGTTCCGAGACTGACTGGCGGAGGTCAGAGACCGTTGTCCCTTATTTGTATGAAAGGGACGAAAATGACCAGACTGCCGACCCTTGGTCCTAGCCCTTTTTGTCATGAGGAAGGTGCCGTTCCCTCCGGTCACCATAGAAATAATGGAATCCAGGCCTGGACCAAACAACGTCTTTCCCTTAAAGGCTAAAGAAAGAAGTCTTAATTTGGCTACCATGTCTGCCGACAAAGACTTTAACCAAAGAACTCTGCGATAAAACGGCAAAACCAGAAGACCCTAGCATTCAGATGAATGACTTGCATGTTAGCGTCACAAAAGAATTGGCAATCTTAAGAGTCCTAATTTGATCCTGGATTTCCTCTAACGGAGTTTCAACCCGTATCAACTCCGATAGGGAGTCGCAACAGTAGGTGGCAACTTCCGCAACCTCTGCAATAGCTGCAGCGGGTTGAAATAGAAGTCCCATCTAGTGAATCATTCTCCCTAAGTACCCCTCCATCTTTCTATCCATGAGCTCCTGGAAGGAGGTACTATCCTTGAGAGGGATAGTAGTAATCTTAGCTAGAGTGGAGATAGCTCCATCCACCCTGGGAATAGAACTCCATAATTCCAGATGAGATTCAGGGACTAGAAACATTTTCTTAAAGGTAGCAGACTGAGAGAAAGGAATCCTTGGTCTCTACCATTCTTTAGAAATGATGTTCGCCAAGCGAGCTGCAACCAGAAAACTCTCGGGAACTCTGGGTTTGACTTCATAAACCCTGCCCAGCTTGGGAATCCTAGGTTCATTAGATGGTTTAGGTTCAGGAACGTCCTTGAGTAAAAAGGTGTTGAAGCTTGAAACTGAGGCTTACCTACTCAGGTTTCACAGATGTTTCCTCAGGAGAGTCAGAATCCAAAAGCTCATCCACAGAATGTTGCGAGAGACTGACCACCACAGCCTCTAAAGAATTGACACCTAACTCAGATGAAACATGTAGACTAATTGCACAGTAAAGTCCCTGGTAGAAAAATTCCCCTAGGTGACTACTGTGCTGAGCCACAGGGTACTGCCTGTGCAACATTGGGGAAAGGGGACTGAGGGAAAAGTAGTGGCATATCCTGGACAACAGAGTCCTGGGAGATGGGAGGCTCTGAAAGGTTAATGATACCGGGAGCAGTGGAAGTGGACTTCGATCCCTTCTTAGACTTTAGGACTGAAGATAAGCAAACAGAGCAAAGCTGAGCAGGGGGGGATACAATGGCCTCAGAAAAAAAAAGACACTTATTCGATTGAATGATATAGGGATTATAGTGTCCTCCATACAAGTATCATATTGATCATCCCCAAACAATGCATTCTTAGAGCAAGATTTTCCTAATCTGCGGCACCTCTGTCTCCCGCCAAGGCCGGGGTACTTACCTCCTCCCAAAGGGAAAGAACTCTGATCGCGATCAGAGCAGGAAGCCACAGAGAGCCCCCGACCACATGGTGTGAGAGCAAGGTCTGCCGACTGACAGGCAAGGCATGCGAAGCGGCAGTAAGCCACAATCGTGAAGAAAATTATACTTCCACAAGTATAGCCCTACACAAAAAAAACATGTCCCCCATTGCAGTCAGGAACTCCAAAATCGATGTGTGAGACAATGGAGGTTCCTGAGAGACATGGTAGACCTTATAAAACATTTTTTTTTTTCCAATCTGTTTCCATCTTAAATAATGGGGCTTAGCCTCCAGGGTCTCTGCTGTGGAGCAATCACAGCACTTCTAGGTCTGACGGCTTCATCCTTTTCTGACAGGGACCTGAGATAGAAAGCCGTGTAAGCTTACACTGGTTGCCAGGAGGGGTGTTGGCAAAAACTACTGGAAGGTGGCTAAGGATGATTCCTTGGACATCCAGAGCCAACATTCACCTATACTCTTGCTAAGAGAATTACATGCATGGCTACAGTACAAGCCCAATCCTATCTTGCAGGGAAACTACACATTAAAGTACTAAACATCCATTATTTCCTTGTTGTTGTGGTAGGCTATGCCTGGGGTTTACAAAAAAGGGGGGGGGGGGGGGAAAGAGAGAAATAAGAAAAAAATAAAAATGAAGCACCAGAAAGATAAGAATTATTTAAGTCATAGTAATTATAATTATGTGAAGGCTTGTGCCTATTTCCGTTTTGTACTCAAAGTAGAGATTTTTTTTTCTTATGTAAATTTTGTTTCTGTAATTTCATGTATTGTATACAAATCCAAATTTTCTTCAGAGCACTTTCTTCACCAACATCCAATTTTACTAGGCAAAGAATGACTGGGGGAGTATGGGAAGTGGGAGGGATACTTAATGTTTCGGCTGGGGTGCCTGCGTCCTCCTGGTGGCCAGGTGTTGACTTTACCAACAGTAATGAATTAGTTAGTGGACTCTCCCTGCTATTGGAAACAAATTAATAACGAGTTTACTCTTTTTAAAGTGACTGCTGGAAAAAAACCAAATCCAGCAAAAGTTAACGTATTTGTTTTGCAAAAAACAGTTTTGCACAATGGCAGGACCAATCACAGTAATTTATCAAAACAGTCTGCAGATTACTTCTTATGTTCTGCATCCAACTCAATTTTTATCTTTCTTAAAACAAATTTAAAAAGCATACAAACTGTACCCCTCAATCCTTCCCAATGCCCTGTGGTGGTGGTAGTACAATGACACCAAGTTCCCATGTTTAAAATAAACCACAAAATACAGAATGTTTGCCAAAACATAGTACCAGTCATTTGTTTATTTCATTTTTTTTTTTTTTAGGGATAAAATGTACAAGTTGCAATATCATTTTAACAAACAGCAGGAATTTTGTCCGAGGTACATTTTAAATTAACAGAAACAAACAAAAAAAAAAAAACAGGAAAAAAAACCCCAACAAAACTCTAAAAATAATCACTAGCTGAAGTCAGTAATTTATCCAATCTATGCATGTATATGAACACACTGCAGGGTGATGAAATTAATTCAGGTTAATCATACAAGATGGTCATCTAATGTCGCTAGTAAAAAACTGTTGCTTTATTTTCCTACAAACATTGAAAACAGGTTTATATTAAAACATCCACACGTTTGTGGACATAGTTGAAAATGATGATGCAGACACAGTTATGGCCACTCACACCATTAAAAAAAAATAAAAATAAAAATTGTTAGAGGCTACAAGTCTTCAGTTCCCTGAAGGTCCCATGAAAAGGTAATAAAAAAATAAAACAAAATAAAAGATGTACGCCTATACTGGCTTGAATAAATGCTCTATTTTCCAACCCACAGGTGCCCATATCTATACAAGTCTGATTTTTAAAAACTTACATTTTGTGATACAAAAATATATTTTTATCCACACTTTTGGGTTTGGAGGCTCTGTGTCTGATCATCCATTAACAAACAACCTGTTTAAAAGAGGCAGAGGACAGCAACATGGTACTACAGTGTTACTTGCTGGAAAATGACTAATGAACACAAACATTTAACATTCTCTTAGAACATGATCAGGTTTAAGTGTATGTGGAGCATCAGCTAACCAATCAGAAAAATGTTAGGACAGGGGAGAAGTATGTTAAAGAACCATTCAAACTTGGCTAATTGTATCAGTTAAATGTAAAATAATTTGAACATTATCAGGCCTAGCATGTTCCCTTTAAATGGTTGTATTAATGCCTGAAACAGCTCAAAAGGACAATGAGCCTGCTTTTAGAGTACACAGGTTTATATCTCCATGGACATACATGCACACCACGATTGGACATACATTTTGTCGTGGCACAGTTACGCCCTCCATAATAGTGGATAATCCGTATGCAGGGCACTCAGAAGAAAAAGGTAATTCAAAATCTTTGATTACATTTATGCTCCATGATGATTGACATCTGTTACTCTTTTTATATGGGGGTGGGGGGAGAAGAGCTGAATGGTCCTTAAACACCTGCTACATAAAGTAACTGTCATTGGTGTCCATTTTTCCAATGCTATAATGGTTTATTTTCAGAACAAAAATCACCATTTCCCTAGAACACTACACTCCTTTATAAAGCTTTATCTGGCAACTGAGCACTACAGCGCTTAAATGCCTTTTATTTGCTGGGCTCTTCGCTTACATATATATATTTTTTTTTATATAAATCTACATCTCATGCTGGTCTTACAGGACGTACCTTATTGAACAGTTTCAGCAGCTTGGCTGTTATTTCAGCCATAAATAAAATCCCTGCTCAGCAGGCAAATGCGTCCTACTACATCAAGTTATGATGGACAAGCCTTAAAAGGGACAGTAAAGTCAAAACTAAACTTTCATGATTCAGATAGGGCATGCAATTTTAAACAACTTTCCAATTTACTTTTATCATCAAATTTGCTTTGTTCCCTTGGTGGTATTTTTGAAAAGCTAAACCTAGCTAGGCTCAAACTGATTTCTAAACAGTTGAAAACCGCCTCCTAGCTCAGAGCATTTTGAAAGTTTTTCACAGCTAGACTATGCTCCCGTGAAGTTATTTAGGAGTCTTCACTGATTGACTACACTGCATGTCTGTCAAAGGCACTTAGATAAGGAGGCTGTCTGCAAAGGCTTAGATACAAGGTAAACAGAGGTAAAAAGTATATTTATATAACTGTGTTGGTTATGCAAAAATGGGGAATGAGTAATAAAGGGATTATCTATCTTTTAAATAAGAAATTTTTTGGTGTAGACTGTCCCTTTAAATGCAGCTTTATAGAACATCTCAAAAATAAGGAACACCTTTATTTCTCAAGCAACTAATCCCCCAATTGAGGGCCAGATTACGAGTTGAGCACATAAACATAAATTATGCTTACCAGATAATTTAATTTCCTTCTGTATAAGGAGGAGACCATGTCTTAATTCATTACAGATGGGAAATACTGAACCTGGCCACCAGGAGGAGGCAAACACCACAGCCAAAGAGTCCACAGCTTCATTCCTTACTGTTGTGAAAACTATACCTAAGCTCGAGGATACTGAATAACGGGAGGGACAAAAAGAGAGGCAGACCATAATCTGAAGGCACCACAGCCTGCAAAACCTCTCCCCCAAAGGCTGCTTCAGCTGAAGCGAAAGCATCAAATTGTAAAATTTAGAAAAAGTATGCGAGGACCAGGTAGCCGCCTTACAAATCTGATCCAGAGGCCTTGTTCTTAAAAGCCCAAGAGGAAGCCACTGCTCTAGTAGAATGAGCAATAATTCTCTGAGGAGGCTTATGTCTCGCTGTTTTATAAGCTAAGCTGATAACACTCCTTAAGCAAAAAGACAAGGAAGTCGCCGAGACCTTCTGCCCCTTACGCTTCCCAGAATAGGCAACAAACAAGGAAGGCATTTGTCTAAAATCCTTAGTAGCCTGAAGATAGAACTTCAAGGCTCGAACCACAACCTAATTATGAAGCAAACGATCCTTCAAAGAAGGATTAGTACACAAGGAAGGACCAATCTCTTGCTTGATGTTGCAGTCTGAGACGACCTTAGGAAGAAAACCTAACTTAGTATGTAGGACAGCCTTATCAGAATGGAACAGATAAGGAGGCTAGGGATCTTTTCTTTCCCCCCTGGTGGTTGATGAAGCCACCAAGGTTATATTGTCTGATTGGAATCTGATAAACCGGGACTAACCCAGAAGAGGCCAAGCTTTCAGAGCTGTAATGGTCTGAGGCAGAACCTGGCAAAGGGAATTATATCCATGCTGGACACCATGAGAACAATTACCTCCATACACTGAACCACAGATGGCCTTAAGGAGGTCCGGAGTGCAAGACATGTCGAAGCTTGCATGCAACGTCTCTGGTCTGTTAGAAATACCCTCATGGATATCGAGTCTATTATAATACCCAGGAATTCTACCCTGGTGCTTGGAATATAAGAACTATTTTCTAAGTTTATCTTCCATCCATGAGATCTAAGAAGAGATACCGAATGGTCCTCCGCTAGATGAAGAGATGGTGCTTGAACCAGAATGTTGTCCAAGTAGGGAGCTACTGCTATACCTTGGGTTCTGGCGACAGCCAGGAGAACCCCTAGAGTCTTTGTAAAGAATCTTGGAGCAGTAGCTAGACCAAACGGAAGTGCAATGAACTAAAAGTGCTGATCTAGGAACGCAAACTTCAGGAGCTGGATGTGGTCCCTGTGGATTGGAACGTGAAAGTAGCCATCCTTCAGATCTATAGTGGTCATGAACTGTCCTTGAACTAGAGGAAGGATGGACCTTATTGTCTCTATCTTGACATTTAGAAACTTGTTTAAAACGGAAAGTCAGTCAACACCAGAATTTTTGATGTTTAAAAAGAAAGAATCCCTTTATTACCCATTCCCCAGTTTTTCATAACTAACTGTTTTTACCTCTGTGATTAACTTGTATTTATGCTTCTGCAAACTGCCCCCCTTATTTCAGTTCTTTTGGCAGACTTGCATTTTAGCCAGTGCTTACTCCACGCGCATTAGCTCAATGTTATCTATATGAAACACATGAACTAATGCCCTCTAGTGGTCAAAATGCATTTAGATCAGAGGCAGTCTTCAAAGTCTAAGAAATTAGCATATGAACCTCCTAGGTTTAGCTTTCAACTAAGAATACCAAGAGAACAAAGCAAAATTGGCGATAAAAGTAAATTGGAAAGTTGTTTAAAATTACATTCCCTATTAAATCATGAAAGGTTTTTTGGACTTGACTGTCCCTTTAAGAATTTTAGGTCCAGAATCGGGCGTAAAGTTCCCTCCTTTTGGATCACGAAAAGGTTTGAATAGTATCCCAAACCTCTTTCTGCATTAGGAACCGGGACAATGATCCCTAAAGAGGACAGATCCAGCACGCACCCCAGAAAGGCTTCCTTCTTTTCTGGTCTGGAAGAAAGACTTGAGAGGAGAAATCTATCCTTGGGTGGATGAGATTTGAAACCTATCTTGTATCCCTAAGCTATGACCTCCAGGACCCACGGATCCTGCACGTCCCTGAACCAAGCGTCTGAAAACAGCAACAGTCTGCCCCCTACACAATCCAGTGCCGGATCGGGGGCCGTCCCTTCATGCCGACTTGGTCTCAGCGGGCTGCTTGTTCTGCTTGGATTTATTCCAGGATTGAACCTGCTTCCATGGGCTCTTGGTTTGCTCTCGCTTAGAGGACTGCTGACGTTGGGACTTTTCAGAACAAAAGGAACGAAAATTAGATCCTTTTCGCTTAGATTTGTTCTTTTTATCCTGCAGTAGGAAGGCACCCTTGCCCCCTGTAACCGTGGAGATAATGGAGTCCAGGCCTGGACCAAATAAAATATTTCCCTTAAAGGGAAAGTAGTCTAGACTTAGAAGTCATGTCCACAGACCAGGACTTCAGCCAGAGCGTCCGACGGGTCTGTACTGAGAAACCAGAAATCTTAGCATTCAGGCGAATAAGCTGCATGTTTACATCAGATAAAAAAAATTGCAATTCTCAAGGCTTTAATTCTTTCTTGGATATCATTGAGGGGACCCTCCACCTCGATCAAATCTGCTATGGAGTTACACCAGTAGGCCGCAGGTCCAGTCACTGCCAGTTAAAACAAGTATCCCGTATGACAAAACATTTTTCTGAGAAAAGTTTACATCTTCTTATCCATCAGCTCTCTGAATGACGAGCTATCCTCAAGTGGGATAGAAGTACGCTTGGCTAGCGTAGAGATAGCGCCATCCACCTTAGGAACGGAACCCCACAACTCGGCTGAGAGTCCGGGGACCGGGAATAATTTTTTAAAGGCAGATGAAGGGGAAAAGGAAGATCCAATTCTATCCCACTCGTTCTTAATGTTTGCCATTTTTACAGGTACAGGAAAAGTTAGCGGTGCTACCCTGTCCTCATACACTGTATAATTTAGGGATCAAAGGTTCATCAGGCAACTTGGCCTCAGGAACCTCTAATGTCAACAGAACCTCCTTTAGAAGAAAACTTAAGTTTTCAAATTGAAATCTAAAGGCTGGCTTCTCCGCAGTCGGAGGCCTAGAGGTAGCAGACTCCGATCCAGAAAGTGCACCCTCTGAAGACTGAGTGTGACCCATCCTTGGATACTTGAAAAACAGACAAATCTAATAAATCCCTGGATGATCCCTGGACCGGAGAGCTATGGTTAACCTTTCGCTTGCGCTTGGCAGAGCGAGGTAAAGAACTAAGAGCCTCAGACACCTCCGTCTTTTACTGCGCTGTAAAGTCTGACGGTAAAAGGCTCCCTCCAGACGGAGGATCAGACGTGCTACGTGAAGCTGCATGCGATGAGGGAGATGACTAATGGGTATGCACCTCACAGGACGGCGAGTCCTCAAAGGTGGACGGCTCAGTAATACTAAAGGGGTTAACCTTCTTAGACATAATAACCTTGTTGATGCATATGGAACATAGTTGAGAGGGTGGGCATACCAAGGCCTCCTTACAATATAGACCAGTATTACTATTAGGAATAAAGGGAGTAACCTCAAGCATATTAGAATGCTCCATAGCTTGCGCTAGCAGTAGGATACAGAATGATCTTTTTATTTCTCACAAAACAGCACCTTTATAACTCCCAATGACTGGGGCACTCACCACCTCCTAGACCCAGGCAAACAGAAAAACAAACGTCTTCTCCGACAGCTAGCTCGGTCAGGAAAGAGAAAACTAAAGTGTGACCACACCCGGTCACATGGTGCGCAAGACAGGACCACCCCTGTTATGAGAAAAAGCGAGTCAAGCTACTAGCTGCGCAGCGTTCAAAGTGAAAGTAAAAACCTGTGTGTTCCATTACTGCATAGTCTATGAGCCCAATAAATCTCACACACAAAATCAAAGTATCACATTTGATTAATCCTCCCTTAGGAGATATTAACCCAAGATAATATTAAGATTAAAAGGAGCCACTGTGATCCTGTCTTCAGCGTTTTCAACATATGTAAATATTGAAATGATATTACCAGAATCCATGCTGTGGAACAGAAACAGCCTCTCAAGTGTGGCAGTCTTCTAGCATCGCTCCTGACATGGACTTGAGTGAAGAAAAAGCAGACAATGAAACTCGTCCACACTGGTTGCTTAAGGAGCTGTTAGCAGGCAGTCTGGATGGGTTTGCAGGAAGACTCTCCCTGCATCTACAGACTAACTTTCGCCAATGTTCTCACTGAGAGGCTGACAAGACTAAAAACTTCAGTCCCATATCGAGGGGCATATATACCCCTCCTGAGGAACAACTCCAAAATCTTCTGACACTTCTCAGCCATCCTCCTGTGACGAAAGGCAAAAAATGACTGGGGGATGGGGGGAGTGGGAGAAGTATTTAAGTCTTTGGCTGGCGTGTCTTTGCTTCCTCCTGCTGGCCAGGTTCAGTATTTCCCAACAGTAAGGAATGAAGCCATGGACTCCTTATATTAAGAAGGAAAAACAGAATTTATGTTTACCTGATAAATTTCTTTCTCCAACGGTGTGTCCGGTCCACGGCGTCATCCTTACTTGTGGGATATTCTCTTCCCCAACAGGAAATGGCAAAGAGCCCAGCAAAGCTGGTCACATGATCCCTCCTAGGCTCCGCCTACCCCAGTCATTCGACCGACGTTAAGGAGGAATATTTGCATAGGAGAAACCATATGGTACCGTGGTGACTGTAGTTAAAAGAAAATAAATTATCAGACCTGATTAAAAAACCAGGGCGGGCCGTGGACCGGACACACCGTTGGAGAAAGAAATTTATCAGGTAAACATAAATTCTGTTTTCTCCAACATAGGTGTGTCCGGTCCACGGCGTCATCCTTACTTGTGGGAACCAATACCAAAGCTTTAGGACACGGATGAAGGGAGGGAGCAAATCAGGTCACCTAAATGGAAGGCACCACGGCTTGCAAAACCTTTCTCCCAAAAATAGCCTCAGAAGAAGCAAAAGTATCAAACTTGTAAAATTTGGTAAAAGTGTGCAGTGAAGACCAAGTCGCTGCCCTACATATCTGATCAACAGAAGCCTCGTTCTTGAAGGCCCATGTGGAAGCCACAGCCCTTTAAACACTAAAAAACTCTAAGCCATCTCCGTGGAGATGTTGCCTGAACAACGGCAAAGAGAATGACTGGGGTAGGCGGAGCCTAGGAGGGATCATGTGACCAGCTTTGCTGGGCTCTTTGCCATTTCCTGTTGGGGAAGAGAATATCCCACAAGTAAGGATGACGCCGTGGACCGGACACACCTATGTTGGAGAAAAGGGGCTTACCGCTGGTATTAAAAATTGAAAGTAAACCCTATTACTTTAAGCGCAATTTACGCTAGAATGATTACTGCGATTTCAGAGCTCTGGTTAAAGTGAAAGTAAATCCTAGTGTTTTACAAACACTAGGATTTACTATTGAAACAAATAAAGAGGACTTTCATTCATGAAGTATAAGATAGTTCATGTAGAAAGCTACATTATTTGATTTAATCGATCACCGTTTTTACCTTGTACAGCAGCCCACGGCAAAAAAAATAAATAAATTTGGCTAAGGTGACGTTTTCACCTTTTAGCCAATAGCCGTGCGGTAAATCCGGCTCCCATGGGAGCCAAATTTTTTTTTTTTTGTCGTGGGCTGCTGTACAAGGTAAAAACGGCGATCAATTGAATCAAATAAAAGAGCTTTCTACATGAAGTATCTTATACTTCATGAATGAAAGTCCTCTTTGTTTCAATAGTAAATCCTAGCGTTTGTAAAAACGCTAGGATTTACTTTCACTTTAACTGCTTCGCAAAACATAAAAAGTGCACACCACACAAAAAATACATTAAAGTATAGTTACACTCAGAACATCTAAAAAAAAAAATTGCACAAAAAAGGTTAAGGGCTCAAAGATATGTATGCATGTATGACATATATATATATACACACACACACATACATATACACAGTGGATATGAAAAGTCCACACACCCCTGTTAAAATGTCAGGTTTCTGTGATGTAAAAAATGTGACCTATAAACTGTACAACTTGATTGAAAAACAAACTGAAACTTCTAGGTGGAGGGAAGTAAAAATAAAAAAATAAAATATGGTTACATAAGTCTGCACACCCTCTTATAATTGGGGATGTAGCTGTGTTTAGAATTAAGCAATCACATTCAAAATCATGTTAAATAGGAGTCAGTACACACCTGCCATCATTTAAAATGCCTCTGATTGACCCCAAATGCAGTTCAGCTGTTCTAGTAGGTCTTTCCTGACATTTTCTTAGTCGCAACCTACAGCAAAAGTCATGGTTCGCAGACAGCTTCCAAAGCATCAGAGGGATCGCATTGTTAAAAGGCATCAGTCAGGAGAACGGTACAAAAGAATTTCCAAGGCATTAGATATACCATGTAACAGTGAAGACAGTCATCAAGTGAAGAAAATATGGCGCAACAGTGACATTACCAAGAACTGGACGTCCCTCCAAAATTGATGCATACATCGAAATCAACAAAGGAATGGCTTCACCAGAAGATTAAAGTTTTGGAATGGCCCAGTCAGAGCCCAGACCTGAATCCAATCGAAAATCTGTGGGGTGATCTTAAGTGGGCTGTGCACAAGAGATGCCCTCACAATCTGACAGATTTGGAGTGTTTTTGCAAAGAGTGGGCAAATCTTGCCAAGTCAAGATGTGCCATGCTGAAAAACTCATACCAAAAAAGACAGAGTGCTGTAATAAAATCAAAGGGTGCTTCAACAAAGTATTAGTTTAGAATAGTGCAGACTTATGCAACCATATTATTTTAGTTTTTTATTTCTATTTCCCTCTACCTAAAAGATTTTAGTTTGTTTTGCAATTGAGTTGTATAGTTTATAGGTCACATTACATTAAAGGTGGAAACAGTTTTGAAATGATTTATCTTTGTCTCTTTTTTTACATCACAGAAACATGACATTTTAACAGGGGTGTGTAGACTTTTTATATTGTATGTGTGTGATATATATATATATATATACATATATATATACACATACACACACATACATGTATTTACAGACATATATACACATATAAACACAAATACATAAGTACACATATATACAAGCCCTTTGCAGTTATGTAGATGAACATGTTAAAGCATATTTATTTTTAATAAAGGTTTTAACTATGTACTTACAGTAGATATTTCACATTCCAATGTTCTGCACATAGCAGAATATGTTCTTTGTATTTATAGATATTCCTATATCTGTATATATGTAGAAATATTATTTATGAATAACTAGAACTTATTCTGTTATGTGAAGAACGTTATATTACATTTTAATATTTTCATGGGTTAACACAAATGAGAAAATGCAATTTGGTTTGCATGAGAGTAGGGTGTTAATGCACACGCAATATTCCAACTTCGGCTTTTTGCACTTGTCTAGTTAGCGCGAAAGGGAAAACAGTTTACTTTAAACTCTTAAACTGAGCGCAACATTAAGAGCGCAATTTATGCACTAGCGGAAGCGTTATTTTGCACTTTACTCGTAATCAGGCCCTCAACTAGTCTTTTCAAGAACAGTACATTATATATGAAATCTAAAAACCATGTAAAATCTGAACTGTAAGGAAACATTTGACATTCAAAGAAATGAGTTCCCAACACACCCGATCAATAGAATGATAGTTTCAAATCAATCTTTTGAGAGAGTTATAGCACATCTCAGACACATGAAAAATAGCATTTCTATTTTATTGCTATAATTTTTAGCTGCTAGGAGGGAAGTAGTGATTACATACAAGTCACATCAAAGGTTACGGTATGCTGTTGTCTTTAGGAGAAAAGGTTCTGTTAACACTAAACAAACCAAAAAGATACCCAACTGCAGAAAGCAAATGCCAGACATAAATTTGGTCAATGATTGCTAATAATTGTTAAAAAACATGTGCAGATTAAATCACATCTACATTCAGTTACTAAACAAGGCAAATCATTCAGATCCTTTTTTTTTTTTTTTTTTAGAAATAAATGAAAGATTTATCTTTTGAATAGATACTATTTAAAAAATACTTTGTAAAACAGCTGGATGCATTTCATAGAAGTGACACTGCCTTACTTTACACCCAAGATCCTATTTTGAAACTAACTTTCAACACATAATCGGAACAGTCATTTCTGATTAACTCTTAAGTTTTTATTTCAAGATAATAGGAAAATCACAAAAATACCAGCTTTAAGTTTTTTTTTTGTTTTGTTTATTTCTATTCAAATAGATAAATCTTGAATGAATTTAAATAATCACATTAATTCATTTTGGAGAAATGTCCCTTTAAATTTAGTAGTTAACACTTCAACCATGGGAATGAATAGGTTAAACAAAGCAAATTGAAATATTTACATAAACTGCTTTTTTGTCATTCCTTTTGATGCAACAAAACATTTTATAAGTGTCAAATTAGTTTGAGGGGGAAGAAAAAAGAAAATCATTTAAAGGTATGGACTGGAACCACTAGAAGTAACCCATTGCTAAAACAAGATCACTGCCTGCGTAAGTGGAAGCAACTTATTTATATAGATTTTAAAAAGTCCTCTGCAACATTAATACAAAAATGTCTCTTGTCCTCCCAGTTTGTGGTTTGCAACCTATACACTGAAGATCCTTCTCGCAATGGAGAAGCAAGTGCTACAAAATAGCTCAAAATAGCATTAAATTATTAAAAAAAAAAAAAAAAAAAAAACCACAACAAAAAAAACATGTGACCGTTTACTGATAGTCAGTTTACGTTCTACATCTGTGCAGCCAAATGAGGCAACACATTTACATTTCAGTATGTTAATATTTCCAGAATTCATGGCAGCAGTGGTATACATATAGGTGATGTTACAATATTATGAGAAATATCCAAAATCACCTAAAAAAAAGGGGCTGAACGACTGGTTTTATGCCAGATTTATTTTTCCATATATATATATATATATATACTTTTGGTTAAGTAGTCTGATGCAGATTCCAAGAAACTCTTGCCTCAAAGTCCATATTTGTATCCAAAGTAAATGGGAAAAACCCAGTCTATTTTCCATGTTTTAGGACTAACCAGGCAGAGGATTTTTATTCTCTTCTTGGTGTAATTATTTTTTATTTTAATCTTTTTTTTTGGGAGGGGGGGGGGGATGGGGGCAGGGAGAGGCAAAATACAGATACTAAAAAATGAACTGGCAGGTTGGAGTCAAAAGCCTCAGGAGAAACTGCTTCAATCTGTGCCTTCATTTTCCTCAACGGTGGCATTTTCGGCATTCTTGGAAGCCTGAAACAAAGAAATTGAAAGAGGTAATATGGAAATCTCATTATTTTCCAACAGGATGAAACTGTGCATAAGCCTACTAGTTGCCCGTGCAATGCTTGCAGCATTCAGCTCTTTTTGGAGCCACATTATTGTGAAAGTGAAACACTAAGGTCTGTGCAAAGCCACAAGAATAAACACTGCTCCAAGAAGAGCCGAATCCCGCGAGCAGCTGCCGTCGGCATTCAACCATAACAAATGTTCAGAATGCACAGGTCTAAGGCCTGGAATAAGCTGGTATTTTATATTAAGTGTGATCTCAGTATATTCAACTGCAGACACTGAAAAGTAGATGTGTGCGCCTCACACAGACAAAAGCACAAAGCAATTACAAGCCAAAAAAGTCTGTGCAGAGTTTATTTTTTATTTTTTAAAAATGATCTAAAAATGTTGAGCATTTTAAAAAGCACCATCTTTTTTAAATCTACACACTGTATTTCATACAACTACAAATACTAGCTATAATACCTTCTTTTTCTTCTTCTTCTGGGTCTTTCGGCTTGCTGAACTTTGTAGGAGTGCCTTTATTAAAAACAAAATACATACAAATAAGCAGAACCCATTGACTTTTATAGAATCATGTTTAAATCTGGGCTATAAGCAATGTGGTACAGGGATAATCAAATACTACAGGACACAAGCTAAATAAGTTTACCTTTACATTATTTAATAAAACGTTCCTGAAATTTGGAAATTTTAGAATACATTTACACAGCACGCAAAGGGACATTGTACTGTAAAATTGTTGTTTCCCCCCTTAATGTTACCAATGACTTGTTATAATAGCTGTAGAGAAAAGTGTATTGGAAATGTTCCTTTGGGTTTATTTTTGTATATGAAATATCTGCTTCTGCTGAATGAAGTCCCAAACAATTGTTCTCAAGAACATGACTATATAAATAGGCTGAGCCTGCAGGAATAGCAGACCTAATCTTACCTCTTAACATTCAGTCATCCTTATAACTCTATACAAAATGGTCAATAATTGGAGAACAATTGAAAGGAAAAATTGTATTACCCATCTTCAACCCCCACTGAAAACTGGATTGCTGCCTCATTCACATAAAAAACAGAATTTATGCTTACCTGATAAATTACTTTCTCTTGCGGTGTATCCAGTCCACGGATTCATCCTTTACTTGTGGGATATTCTCATTCCCTACAGGAAGTGGCAAAAAGAGCACACAGCAGAGCTGTCCATATAGCTCCTCCTCTAGCTCCACCCCCCAGTCATTCGACCAAAGGTTAGGAAGAAAAAGGAGAAACCATAGGGTGCAGTGGTGACTGTAGTTTAAACAAATTTTTTTTACCTGACTTAAATGCCAGGGTGGGTCGTGGACTGGATACACTGCAAGAGAAAGTAATTTATCAGGTAAGCAGAAATTCTGTTTTCTCTTGCAAGGTGTATCCAGTCCACGGATTCATCCTTTACTTGTGGGATACCAATACCAAAGCTTTAGGACACGGATGAAGGGAGGGAACAAGACAGGTACCTTAAACAGAAGGCACCACTGCTTGCAAAACCTCTCCCCCAAAAATAGCCTCCGAAGAAGCAAAAGTATTGAATTTATAAAATTTGGCAAAAGTATGCAGTGAAGACCAAGTCGCTGCCTTACAAATCTGTTCAACAGAAGCCTCATTTTTGAAAGCCCATGTGGAAGCCACTGCTCTGGTAGAATGAGCAGTAATTCTTTCAGGAGGCTGCTGGCCAGCAGTCTCATAGGCCAAACGGATGATGCTTTTCAGCCAAAAGGAAAGAGGTAGCAGTCGCTTTCTGACCTCTCCTCTTACCAGAATAGATAACAAACAAGGAAGATGTTTGTCTGAAATCCTTAGTTGCTTGTAAATAGAACTTTAAAGCACGAACTACATCAAGATTGTGTAAAAGACGTTCCTTCTTCGAAGATGGATTAGGACACAGAGAAGGATTAACTGTGCACAGTAGATAGTTTTAAGCATTTGTAAACTGTTACCAAGTAAAACATATTGGACTAAGAGTGCTGGTGTGAGATATCTTTATTTTCTCTTTTTTTATATTGATTCTGACTAAAGCCTGAGCAAACGCTTGAACGTCTGGTACCTCTGCCAGACGCTAGTGTAACAGGATAGACAAAGCAGATATTTGTCCTTTTAAGGAACTAGCTGACAATCCTTTCTCCAATCCTTCTTGGAGAAAGGACAATATCCTGGGAATCCTAATTTTACTCCATGAGTAACCCTTGGATTCACACCAACAAAGATATTTCCGCCATATCTTATGGTAGATTTTCCTGGTGACAGGCTTTCTAGCCTGAATCAGAGTATCTATAACTGACTCAGAGAACCTACGCTTTGATAGAACTAAGCGTTCAATCTCCAAGCAGTCAGACGTAGAGAAACTAGATTTGGATGCTTGAACGGACCCTGTATTAGAAGATCCTGCCTCATTGGCAGTGTCCATGGTGGGACAGATGACATGTCCACTAGGTCTGCATACCAAGTCCTGCGTGGCCACGCAGGCGCTATCAGAATCACCAAAGCCTTCTCCTGCTTGATTCTGGCGACCAGACGCGGGAGGAGAGGAAACGGTGGAAAAACATAAGCCAGATTGAAGGACCAAGGCGCTGCTAGAGCATCTATCAATACCGCCTTGGGGTCCCGGGACCTGGACCCGTAGAGAGGAAGTTTGGCGTTCTGACGGGACGCCATCAGATCCAATTCTGGAATGCCCCATAGCTGAGTCAGCTGGGCAAATACCTCCAGGTGGAGTTCCCACTCCCCCGGGTGAAAAGTCTGACGACTTAGAAAATCCGCCTCCCAGTTGTCTACTCCTGGGATGTGAATTGCTGAGAGATGGCAGGAGTGATCCTCCGCCCACCCGATTATTTTGGTTACTTCCGTCATCGCTAGGGAACTCTTTGTTCCCCCCTGATGATTGACGTAAGCTACAGTCGTGATGTTGTCAGACTGAAATCTGATGAATTTTGCCGCAGCTAGTTGAGGCCATGCCTGAAGAGCGTTGAATATCGCCCTCAGTTCCAGAATGTTTATCGGGAGAAGTGTTTCTTCCCGAGACCATAAGCCCTGAGCTTTCAGGGAGTCCCAGACCACACCCCAGCCTAACAGACTGGCGTCGGTCGTTACAATGACCCACCCTGGCCTGCGGAAACATATTCCCTGAGACAGGTGGTCCTGAGACAACCACCAGAGAAGAGAATCTCTGGTCTCCTGGTGCAACTGAATTTGAGGAGACAAATCTGCATAATCCCCATTCCACTGTTTGAGCATGCATAGTTGCAGCGGTCTGAGGTGTATCCGAGCAAAAGGGACTATGTCCACTGCCGCTACCATTAATCCGATTGTCTCCATGCACTGAGCCACAGATGGCCGGGGAATGGAATGAAGAACTCGGCAAGTAGTTAACAGTTTTAATTTTCTGACCTCCGTCAGAAATATTTTAATTTCTACCGAGTCTATATTAGAGTCCCTAGGAAGGGAACCCTTGTGAGAGAGGGGAAAGAACTCTTTTTGATGTTCACCTTCCACCCGTGAGACCTCAGAAATGCCAGTACAATCTCCGTGTGAGACTTGGCTCTTTGGAAAGATGGCGCCTGAATTAAAATGTCATCTAGGTAAGGCGCCACTGCTATGCCCCACGGTCTTAGCACTGCCAGAAGGGACCCTAGCACCTTTGTGAAAATTCTGGGAGCAGTGGCTAAGCCGAAAGGAAGAGCCATAAACTGGTAATGCTTGTCCAGAAAGGCGAACCTGAGAAACTGGTGATGATCTTTGTGGATAGGAATGTGTAGGTATGCATCCTTTAGATCCACGGTAGTCATATATTGACCTTCCTGGATCATTGGTAAGATTGTCCGAATGGTCTCCATTTTGAAAGATGGGACTCTGAGGAATCTGTTTAGAATTTTGAGAGCCAGGATGGGTCTGAAAGTTCCCTCTTTTTTGGGAACGACAAACAGGTCTGAGTAAAAACCCAGCCCTTGTTCCACGATTGGAACTGGGTGGATCACTCCCATTGTATGTAGATCTGCTACACAGCGTAAAAACGCCTCTTTCTTTGATCTGTAGCCAGACGAGAAATGTGGAACCTCCCCCTTGGAGGAGAACCCTTGAATTCTAGAAGATATCCCTGGGATACAATATCTAATGCCCAAGGATCGTGTACATCTCTTGCCAGGCCTGAGCGAAGAGAGAGTCTGCCCCTACTAGATCCAGTCCCGGATCGGGGGCTACCCCTTCATGCTGTCTTGGTGGCAGCTGCAGGCTTTTTGGCCTGTTTCCCCTTATTCCAGCCCTGGTAAGGTTTCCAAGTTGCCTTGGGCTGTGAAGCGTTACCCTCTTGCTTTGCAGCCGGAGAGGATAAAGCGGGGCCGTTCCTGAAATTACGAAAGGAACGAAAATTAGCTTTGTTCTTTGTCTTAAAGGACTTGTCCTGAGGGAGAGCATGGCCTTTTCCCCCGGTGATTTCTGAAATAATCTCTTTCAATTCAGGCCCGAAGAGGGTCTTTCCTTTGAAAGGGATGTTCAAAAGCTTGGATTTAGACTACACATCGGCCGACCAGGACTTTAGCCATAGTGCCCTGCGCGCCAAAATGGCGAAACCTGAATTTTTTGCTGCTAACTTAGCTATTTGGAAAGCGGCGTCAGTGATAAAAGAATTAGCTAGCTTAAGAGCCTTAATTCTATCCATAATTTCCTCATATGAGGTCTCCGTCTGGAGCGAGTCTTCCAGTGCCTCAAACCAGAAAGCGGCTGCAGTAGTTACAGGAATAATGCAGGCAATAGGCTGGAGAAGAAAATCTTGTTGAACAAAAATTTTCTTAAGTAAACCCTCTAACTTCTTATCCATAGGGTCTTTGAAAGCACAACTGTCTTCAATTGGTATGGTTGTGCGTTTAGCAAGTGAAGAAACAGCCCCCTCCACCTTAGGGACCGTCTGCCACGAGTCCCGCGTGGTGTCAGATAAGGGGAACATTTTCTTAAAAACAGGAGGGGGAACAAAGGGAACACCTGGTCTATCCCACTCCCTAGTAACGATATCCGCAATCCTCTTAGGGACCGTGTAAACAGGGACCTCTAGGTACTTGTCCATTTTACACAATTTCTCTGGGATCACCAAAGGGTCGCAGTCATCCAGAGTAGCTAATACCTCCCTAAGCAAAACGCAGAGGTGTTCTAGTTTAAAATTTAAAAGCTAATGTATCTGAATCTGTCTGAGGAGGAACCCTTCCTGAATCAGAGACTCCTCCCTCAGACATCAAATCCCTCGCTCCCACTTCAGAGCGTTGTGAGGGTATATCGGATACGGCTACCAAAGCGTCAGAATGCTCATAATCTGTTCTTAAAACGGAGCTATCACGCTTTGCGGGTAACACGGGCAGTTTAGATAAGAAGGTTGTAAGAGAATTATCCATGACTGCCGCTAAGTCTTGTAATGTAAAAGGGTTAGACGCACTAGAGGTACTAGGCGTCGCTTGCGCGGGCGTAACTGGTTGTGACACTTGGGGAGAGGCAGACGGGCTACCCTCGTTACCGTCAGTCTGAGAATCATCTTGGGCCACATTCTTAAGTGCAACAATATGATCTTTAAAGTGTATAGACATATCAGTACAAGTGGGACACATTCTGAGAGGGGGTTCCACCATGGCTTCTAAACACATTGAACAAGGATTTTCCTTAGTGTCAGACATGTTTAACAGACTAGTAGTATACACAAACAGGCTTGGAAATCACTTTAATCAAATAAAAAACACAATTTGAAAAAACGTTACTGTGCCTTTAAGTGATAAAAAGAGCACACAATTTTACAAAAAAGTAAAAAATGCGGGGGGCGGAGCTAGCCAGCAGCAGAGGCAGACGTGTGGATCTGTAGCTCTCTGCACAATTTGATAAAAAACCTGTTTTTCCAGACTCAGATACTCCATAAATCTATACTAAGCATGGGAGCCTTGTGCCTATTGACTTGCTATTATCGGATTTGAAGCTGATAACATGAAGAAAGATTTTTGGGGAATATAACGGTGGAAGGGACGACTGAGACAGAACTCATTGAGAAGCGGCCATCTTATTGCCCTCGTGGCCCTTTCTACCTAGACCAGCTCAACCTTCTTCACATCTGTTAATTTCCCGGTATAATACACCACGACCCATACAGTGGCGGCTATGGAGTACCTCTATAATGAGATAGCTGCAGCGTTCAGGGCCACAGAAAGAGACATCCATCACATAATACGCAGTTATCTTTCCTACCGACACCCATCTTGTGGGACTGAAGCGAGCTTGCAGACGAAGCATGTATGCGGCACAATACTGCATGAAGCTACACCTATTAGTGCACGATCAGTTGTGCCGACTTTGCAAGGAAACCCGGTGCGGCCACCAGTGGAGGGGCACAGATCACGAATGGCCAGTATGCCCATGTGGTCGTCAGCTAAAAAGACCGCTGCCGGATATATTTCTCAGCCTAGGCTGACCGCAGCAGAGATAAGGAGAAGAGCTAGACCAAGACGGGAGACATATGATACTAGTGCTGCAGATACTAGGGGCCTGCGGAGCAACACTACTGAAGAGCCTAACCTGGTTCTGCTTGAAGCGGAGGACACGTTGTCTATGATTGCTATGAAGGGAGAATTAGTGTTATGCGGTGAGGCCCTGGGTGATAATCAAGAATGGGACCTGGCCTGCCGAAAAGTTCCATATTTCCAGCTTTTTTTTATTGAGGTGAGACCACATACCCCCGGACTGATTCTTAAATCACTTTGGTGTAAAGGGGAACCGGGAGATAACCCTGAAACCATACTGGACTGTCATGGCTGTGATTTCTCCTGCCTCCAGAGATCCGGAGTGGGCTAAGCCACACAGACTTACATCAGCTGATGCGGATTTCTGGGTCTGCAAAGAGACCCTGGAGATCTCAGTAAAGTTCAGCCTGTCTGAGTTTGTTTTTGCTCTGTTGACGTTCCCATTAAAGTTCCATATTGACTATGTAGATATATGCAAATATAGATGCACTAAGGACTTTCAACTTGTTTAACCTGATAGCCTTAACGACACAGTTGGGTAAATTTGTTCTATAAGTTTTAACTGTTTGTGCAGTTTGGCCCTCTACTGTATACTGTTGCTGTTACTAAGCTTTCTATGTTTTTGATAGCTACCTTACAATTATGTGTAATGCCAATATACTTATCTCTAGCTATCACAAAATATTATAGTATAGTTCCATGAAACTATAGGCATTCACTGCTATTACTGTTTATAGTTTTATACATGTGTCCCTTAGACAAACGGTGGTTATTATAAATATGCTGACAGACAGATTTCCCCTATGGCGACTCTAGAGTCACTTTGTCTGTGATTATTAACTGGGTAATGAGAGCAGTGTTTAACTCCTCTATATACTATCCCATTCTCTATCAGGTATGAGGGTTTTACTTTGAGAGATTTTATTTCTTTGAACTATATACCACTCTCAATCAGTAAGCTTAGATTATTAGTAATATGTTTATACTACTTCTACTGTGTACCTATATTATAACAATATGTTTCTTTTAATTAAGTATAATTTGGTACTGATAGGCTTTCACATTCTGTACAACAACTAATCCTTCTCATATACTATAGCACTGTTTGACATGGGGGCTGGTGTGCTGTCTACGGCCGAGGCAGCATGTCTCAACCCTTATGCTTATTGAAGTTAAAGTTAACGTTAGAATGTTTATATTTCAACATACTATATCAAAATGTACTGCTTTTTTTTTTTTTTTTTTTTTTTTTGAGATGTATTTAGGTACAAATTTCTTGTATATATTTTTCCAAAGCAAAACGGATAGCCCTTAAATGTTTACACCTGAGCACCCATCAATTCAGTTATTTAGGCTAGTTGTAAATTTCTTTTCATCACAGTCCTATTTAAATAGTCTTGAACAAGTTGCTGGTTGGCCCCGATTCCCCCCCTGGGGGTCTACCCCCAGTATTGGTTTAGTAACTAAACTCAGGAACGTAGATTCCCTCGACTTACCCGGCCATTTAACAAATGGCTATCATAATATAGCGGCTAGTAATACTCCTACATATGCATTATATACTGTTAGTCTCACTCTTCTATTTTTTCATTATACATTTTCTAAGCGACTAGAGATCTGAGTGAGGTCTCTTTAGTTTGAGGAGTGTGCTTTGTATACGGGCTATAATTATGGCCCTATAGGTTCTATACTTGGCAATTTTACATACATATGGATGAATATAGACCCAAGGGCTTTACAGTGGCCCTATATGCTAATTTAGAAAATTTGAGGTCACTTTCTTAGGCTTTAATAACCACATAGGCAGAATTTTAATGCCAGCATTTTCTTTGACTCTGAACTGTATGTTTTTGTTTTTCTATGCTTTATAATATGGAGATAATCTGTGGTTTATGTATAGTACTGCATATCAATGTTATTGGCCCTTACGGGTTGAGGGCCTCTGTAAATGTAAATGTTTATCTTGTACTGACTTATATATTACCTCAATAAAAAAAATTAAAACAAAAAAAAAAAAAAAAAAAGTAAAAAATGCAGCAATCCTTTTGAAATTTTTACAGTATGTACCTAAAGCTTTAATAAGATTGCACCACAAGTTGCAGAACGATTAACCCCTTAATGCCCAAACCGGAGCAGCCTAAAGCCAACACCCGGTTAAAATTACTACAGCACCTTGCCACAGCCTTGCTGTGGCCCTACCTGCCCTTAGGGAACAGATTTGGGGGAATATAGCTTCTTTAAGGCCCTCAAACCGCAGCAGGACCCTCCATGTGAAGCAGCATGAACTTCTCTGCAATTCTAAGTGCGCATCTGAGGCGCAAAATTAGGCCCCTCCCACTCTACTCCGGAGCTGTGAGGCCTACTAAATCACTCCTTAGTGAATAAAAAACAGCCATGTGGGTAATAACCCCAGAAAGAACACAAAAGGGCTTTCAAAGTGTCTTGCAAAACGATTTTTCCTTAGCTAAACAATCGATTGCCCTGCATAAGTGTCAACCAGTATATTAGCCCTATTATGTAAGCATTCAATTCCTTACCGAGTCTGTGAACATAGCTTACCCTCCCCTCATGGGGATATTGTCAGTCTCTTCTAGCATTATCTCAGTCTTGTCTAGAAATAAATGACTGAACATACCTTATTGCAGATCACCCTGCAAACTGTTCCCCCCAACTGAAGTTTTCTGGTACTCCTCAGTCCTGTGTGGGAACAGCAGTGGATTTTAGTTACAACATGCTAAAATCATTTTCCTCTCAGCAGAAATCTTCATCACTTTTCTGCTAGAGAGTAAATAGTACAAACCGGTACCATTTAAAAATAACAAACTTTTGATTGAAGATAATAAAACTACAATTCTAACACCACATTCACTTTACCCTCCCGAGAGAGACCCTAGTGCTTAGAGCCGGTAAAGAGAATGACTGGGGGGTGGAGCTAGAGGGGGAGCTATATGGACAGCTCTGCTGTGTGCTCGCTTTGCCACTTCCTGTAGGGAATGAGAATATCCCACAAGTAAAGGATGAATCCGTGGACTGGATACACCTTGCAAGAGAAAAAAACAAAACACACACCTTTCCATAGAGAACATTAAAGTATACTTAAGTATTCATTTAATATCAGTATACGTGGTGGGCAAAACATAAGTATGGTAAAACAAAAAAGTGTGAGAGAGCCATTACTAAACAATTTGATTCACTCAAGCATGTAGACAAGAAATTGGGAACACAATGCAAAGAAAATGTACCAGTATAAGGTCCCTTTAATACAGAAAATATACATCTAAGTACCTGTCAGGTATTTCTACATAAATGGTATACAAACCTTCAATTCAGCATCCTGCACCTCAAACTCAGACTTGTAAACATCTGGTTCAAATGGCCCACTGGTAATCCTCATAGGACCGTTGGGCATTAAGAGAACTGTGAACTTGAACTGTGCAACAAACTCGCCTGAAAACCAGAACAAAGGAGCAGAAAAACACCCAGAATTAAAAAAAGAAAAAAAAGAAAAAAGTTGACTTCTAAAACAAATGTCATAACTGATAACCCCTTAGTATGAATAAACTGCCTTTAAAGGGACATAATACTCATATGCTAAATCACTTGAAACTGATGCACTATAACTGTAAAAAGCAGACAGGAAAATATCACCTGAGCATCTCTATGTAAAAAAGAAAGATATTTTACCTCACAATCTCCTCAGCTCAGCAGAGTAAGTTCTGTGTAAAAAGTTATACTCAGCTGCTGCTCAGCTGCAGGTAAAAAAAGAAAAATGAAGAAATGAACAGCAGCCAATCAGCAGCACTGAGGTTATGAACTCTTTTACTGTGAACTCATGAGATTTGACTTAAAGGGACAGTAAACCTAAAAAATAATGTTATATAATTCTGCACATAGTGCAGAATTATATAACATTATTTTACTGCTATAGTTATAAAACCCTTTTTTCCCTTTTAATATTTAAAAAACATGCCGCTTTTACAGACCCGCTCTCTGCTGAGCGGGTCTGGTTTTTTTAGTCAGCGCATCGGGCCAGCTGTATAGTCACAGCCCGGCCCGACCGCGCCATAACATTAAGTGAAGCTCGCTCCTGTTGTCAGACAGAGCAGGAGCGAGCTGCACTTAGTCTTATGGCGCGGTCGGGCTGGGCTGTGACTATACAGCTGGCCCGATGCGCTGACTAAAAAAAAAAACAGAATTTATGTTTACCTGATAAATTACTTTCTCCAACGGTGTGTCCGGTCCACGGCGTCATCCTTACTTGTGGGATATTCTCTTCCCCAACAGGAAATGGCAAAGAGCCCAGCAAAGCTGGTCACATGATCCCTCCTAGGCTCCGCCTTCCCCAGTCATTCGACCGACGTAAAGGAGGAATATTTGCATAGGAGAAATCATATGATACCGTGGTGACTGTAGTTAAAGGAAATAAATCATCAGACCTGATTAAAAAACCAGGGCGGGCCGTGGACCGGACACACCGTTGGAGAAAGTAATTTATCAGGTAAACATAAATTCTGTTTTCTCCAACATAGGTGTGTCCGGTCCACGGCGTCATCCTTACTTGTGGGAACCAATACCAAAGCTTTAGGACACGGATGATGGGAGGGAGCAAATCAGGTCACCTAGATGGAAGGCACCACGGTTTGCAAAACCTTTCTCCCAAAAATAGCCTCAGAAGAAGCAAAAGTATCAAATTTGTAAAATTTGGTAAAAGTGTGCAGTGAGGACCAAGTCGCTGCCTTACATATCTGATCAACAGAAGCCTCGTTCTTGAAGGCCCATGTGGAAGCCACGGCCCTAGTGGAATGAGCTGTGATTCTTTCAGGAGGCTGCCGTCCGGCAGTCTCATAAGCCAATCTGATGATGCTTTTAAGCCAAAAAGAGAGAGAGGTAGAAGTTGCTTTTTGACCTCTCCTTTTACCAGAATAAACAACAAACAAGGAAGATGTTTGTCTGAAATCCTTTGTAGCATCTAAATAGAATTTTAGAGCACGAACTACATCCAAATTGTGCAACAAACGTTCCTTCTTTGAAACTGGATTCGGACACAAAGAAGGCACGACTATCTCCTGGTTAATGTTTTTGTTAGAAACAACTTTCGGAAGAAAACCAGGTTTAGTACGCAAAACCACCTTATCTGCATGGAACACCAGATAAGGAGGAGAACACTGCAGAGCAGATAACTCTGAAACTCTTCTAGCAGAAGAAATTGCAACCAAAAACAAAACTTTCCAAGATAATAACTTGATATCAACGGAATGTAGGGGCTCAAACGGAACCCCCTGAAGAACTGAAAGAACTAAATTGAGACTCCAAGGAGGAGTCAAAGGTTTGTAAACAGGCTTGATTCTAACCAGAGCCTGAACAAAAGCCTGAACATCTGGCACAGCCGCCAGCTTTTTGTGAAGTAAAACAGATAAAGCAGAAATCTGTCCCTTCAAAGAACTTGCAGATAATCCTTTCTCCAAACCTTCTTGAAGAAAGGATAGAATCTTAGGAATTTTTATCTTGTTCCATGGTAATCCTTTAGATTCACACCAACAGATATATTTTTTCCATATTTTATGGTAGATTTTTCTAGTTACAGGCTTTCTGGCCTGAACAAGAGTATCAATGACAGAATCTGAGAACCCTCGCTTTGATAAAATCAAGCGTTCAATCTCCAAGCAGTCAGTTGGAGTGAAACCAGATTCGGATGTTCGAACGGACCTTGAACAAGAAGGTCCTGTCTCAAAGGTAGCTTCCATGGTGGAGCCGATGACATATTCACCAGGTCTGCATACCAAGTCCTGCGTGGCCACGCAGGAGCTATCAAGATCACCGATGCCCTCTCCTGATTGATCCTGGCTACCAGCCTGGGGATGAGAGGAAACGGTGGAAATACATAAGCTAGTTTGAAGGTCCAAGGTGCTACTAGTGCATCTACTAGAGTCGCCTTGGGATCCCTGGATCTGGACCCGTAGCAAGGAACCTTGAAGTTCTGACGAGAGGCCATCAGATCCATGTCTGGAATGCCCCACAATTGAGTTATTTGGGCAAAGATTTCCGGATGGAGTTCCCACTCCCCTGGATGAAATGTCTGACGACTCAGAAAATCCGCTTCCCAATTTTCCACGCCTGGGATGTGGATTGCAGACAAGTGGCAGGAGTGAGACTCCGCCCATTGAATGATTTTGGTCACTTCTTCCATCGCCAGGGAACTCCTTGTTCCCCCCTGATGGTTGATATACGCAACAGTCGTCATGTTGTCTGATTGAAACCGTATGAATTTGGCCTTTGCTAGCTGAGGCCAAGCCTTGAGAGCATTGAATATCGCTCTCAGTTCCAGAATGTTTATCGGGAGAAGAGATTCTTCCCGAGACCAAAGACCCTGAGCTTTCAGGGGTTCCCAGACCGCGCCCCAGCCTACCAGACTGGCGTCGGTCGTGACAATGACCCACTCTGGTCTGCGGAAGCTCATCCCCTGTGACAGGTTGTCCAGGGTCAGCCACCAACGGAGTGAATCTCTGGTCCTCTGATCTACTTGTATCGTCGGAGACAAGTCTGTATAATCCCCATTCCACTGACTGAGCATGCACAGTTGTAATGGTCTCAGATGAATTCGCGCAAAAGGAACTATGTCCATTGCCGCGACCATCAAACCTATTACTTCCATGCACTGTGCTATGGAAGGAAGAAGAACAGAATGAAGTACTTGACAAGAGCTTAGAAGTTTTGATTTTCTGGCCTCTGTCAGAAAAATCCTCATTTCTAAGGAGTCTATTATTGTTCCCAAGAAGGGAACTCTTGTTGACGGAGATAGAGAACTTTTTTCTACGTTCACTTTCCACCCGTGAGATCTGAGAAAGGCCAGGACAATGTCCGTATGAGCCTTTGCTTGTGGTAGGGACGACGCTTGAATCAGTATGTCGTCCAAGTAAGGTACTACTGCAATGCCCCTTGGTCGTAGCACCGCTAGAAGGGACCCTAGTACCTTTGTGAAAATTCTTGGAGCAGTGGCTAATCCGAATGGAAGTGCCACAAACTGGTAATGCTTGTCCAGAAAGGCGAACCGTAGGAACCGATGATGTTCCTTGTGGATAGGAATATGTAGATACGCATCCTTTAAATCCACCGTGGTCATGAATTGACCTTCCTGGATGGAAGGAAGAATTGTCCGAATGGTTTCCATTTTGAACGATGGAACCTTGAGAAACTTGTTTAGGATCTTGAGATCTAAGATTGGTCTGAATGTTCCCTCTTTTTTGGGAACTATGAACAGATTGGAGTAGAATCCCATCCCTTGTTCTCCTAATGGAACAGGATGAATCACTCCCATTTTTAACAGGTCTTCTACACAATGTAAGAATGCCTGTCTTTTTATGTGGTCTGAAGACAATTGAGACCTGTGGAACCTCCCCCTTGGGGGAAGCTCCTTGAATTCCAGAAGATAACCTTGGGAGACTATTTCTAGCGCCCAAGGATCCAGAACATCTCTTGCCCAAGCCTGAGCGAAGAGAGAAAGTCTGCCCCCCACCAGATCCGGTCCCGGATCGGGGCCAACATCTCATGCTGTCTTGGTAGCAGTGGCAGGTTTCTTGGCCTGCTTACCTTTGTTCCAGCCTTGCATAGGCCTCCAGGCTGGCTTGGTTTGAGAAGTATTACCCTCTTGCTTAGAGGATGTAGCACTTGGGGCTGGTCCGTTTCTGCGAAAGGGACGAAAATTTGGTTTATTTATAGCCTTGAAAGACCTATCCTGAGGAAGGGCGTGGCCCTTACCCCCAGTGATATCAGAAATAATCTCTTTCAAGTCAGGGCCAAACAGCGTTTTCCCCTTGAAAGGTATGTTAAGCAATTTGTTCTTGGAAGACGCATCCGCTGACCAAGATTTTAGCCAAAGCGCTCTGCGCGCCACAATAGCAAACCCTGAATTTTTCGCCGCTAATCTAGCCAATTTCAAAGTGGCGTCTAAGGTAAAATAGTTAGCCAATTTGAGAGCATGAATTCTTCTTTGTTTACAATGTCCGCCACCCGCTTGGGTATAGGAAAAGCTTCGGGGGGCCCCGGGACCTCTAGGAACTTGTCCATCTTACATAATTTCTCTGGAATGACCAAATTCTCACAATCATCCAGAGTAGATAACACCTCCTTAAGCAGAGCACGGAGATGTTCCAATTTAAATTTGAATGTAATCACATCAGGTTCAGCTTGTTGAGAAATTTTCCCTGAATCTGAAATTTCTCCCTCAGACAAAACCTCCCTGGCCCCCTCAGACTGGTGTAGGGGCATTTCAGAACCAATATCATCAGCGTCCTCATGCTCTTCAGTATTTTCTAAAACAGAGCAGTCGCGCTTTCGCTGATAAGTGGGCATTTTGGCTAAAATGTTTTTGATAGAATTATCCATTACAGCCGTTAATTGTTGCATAGTAAGGAGTATTGGCGCACTAGATGTACTAGGGGCCTCCTGTGTGGGCAAGACTGGCGTAGACGAAGGAGGGGATGATGCAGTACCATGCTTACTCCCCTCACTTGAGGAATCATCTTGGGCATCATTTTCTCTAAATTTTGTGTCACATAAATCACATCTATTTAAATGAGAAGGAACCTTGGCTTCCTCACATACAGAACATAGTCTGATAGTTCAGACATGTTAAACAGGCATAAACTTGATAAAGTACAAAAAACGTTTTAAAATAAAACCGTTACTGTCACTTTAAATTTTAAACTGAACACACTTTATTACTGAAAATGTGAAAAAGTATGAAGGAATTGTTCAAAATTAACCAAAATTTCACCACAGTGTCTTAAAGCCTTAAAAGTATTGCACACCAAATTTGAAAGCTTTATATTTAACCCCTTTACAGTCCCTGGTATCTGCTTTGCTGAGACCCAACCAAGCCCAAAGGGGAATACGATACCAAATGACGCCTTCAGTAAGCTTTTTCTATGTATCTGAGCTCCTCACACATGCATCTGCATGCCTTGCTTCCCAAAAACAACTGCACAATAGAGGCGCGAAAATGAGGCTCTGCCTATGATTAGAGATGGCCCCCAGTGAAAAAGGTGTCCAATACAGTGCCTGCCGGTTATTTTACATAATTCCCAAGAATAAAATAACTCCTCAAAGCTATGAAGTATTAAAAATGCTTATAAATCAATCGTTTTAGCCCAGAAAAATGTCTACCAGTCTTTAAAGCCCTTGTGAAGCCCTTTATTCTTATTTAATAAAAATGGCTTACCGGATCCCATAGGGAAAATGACAGCTTCCAGCATTACCAAGTCTTGTTAGAAATGTGTCATACCTCAAGCAGCAAAAGTCTGCTCACTGTTTCCCCCAACTGAAGTTAATTCCTCTCAACAGTCCTGTGTGGAAACAGCCATCGATTTTAGTAACGGTTGCTAAAATCATTTTCCTCTTACAAACAGAAATCTTCATCTCTTTTCTGTTTCAGAGTAAATAGTACATACCAGCACTATTTTAAAATAACAAACTCTTGATTGAAGAATAAAAACTACATTTAAACACCAAAAAACTCTAAGCCATCTCCGTGGAGATGTTGCCTGTACAACGGCAAAGAGAATGACTGGGGAAGGCGGAGCCTAGGAGGGATCATGTGACCAGCTTTGCTGGGCTCTTTGCCATTTCCTGTTGGGGAAGAGAATATCCCACAAGTAAGGATGACGCCGTGGACCGGACACACCTATGTTGGAGAAAACAGACCCGCTCAGCAGGGTCTGTAAAAGCGGCATGTTTTTTAAATATTAAAAGAGAAAAAAGGGTTTTATAACTATAGCAGTAAAAACATAATTTATGTAAGAACTTACCTGATAAATTCATTTCTTTCATATTAACAAGAGTCCATGAGCTAGTGACGTATGGGATATACATTCCTACCAGGAGGGGCAAAGTTTCCCAAACCTTAAAATGCCTATAAATACACCCCTCACCACACCCACAAATCAGTTTAACGAATAGCCAAGAAGTGGGGTGATAAGAAAAAAAGTGCGAAGCATATAAAATAAGGAATTGGAATAATTGTGCTTTATACAAAAAAATCATAACCACCACAAAAAAGGGTGGGCCTCATGGACTCTTGTTAATATGAAAGAAATGAATTTATCAGGTAAGTTCTTACATAAATTATGTTTTCTTTCATGTAATTAACAAGAGTCCATGAGCTAGTGACGTATGGGATAATGACTACCCAAGATGTGGATCTTTCCACACAAGAGTCACTAGAGAGGGAGGGATAAAATAAAGACAGCCAATTCCTGCTGAAAATAATCCACACCCAAAATAAAGTTTAACAAAAAACATAAGCAGAAGATTCAAACTGAAACCGCTGCCTGAAGAACTTTTCTACCAAAAACTGCTTCAGAAGAAGAAAATACATCAAAATGGTAGAATTTAGTAAAAGTATGCAAAGAGGACCAAGTTGCTGCTTTGCAGATCTGGTCAACCGAAGCTTCATTCCTAAACGCCCAGGAAGTAGAAACTGACCTAGTAGAATGAGCTGTAATTCTTTGAGGCGGAATTTTACCCGACTCAACATAGGCAAGATGAATTAAAGATTTCAACCAAGATGCCAAAGAAATGGCAGAAGCTTTCTGGCCTTTCCTAGAACCGGAAAAGATAACAAATAGACTAGAAGTCTTACGGAAAGATTTCGTAGCTTCAACATAATATTTCAAAGCTCTAACAACATCCAAAGAATGCAATGATTTCTCCTTAGAATTCTTAGGATTAGGACATAATGAAGGAACCACAATTTCTCTACTAATGTTGTTGGAATTCACAACTTTAGGTAAAAATTCAAAAGAAGTTCGCAACACCGCCTTATCCTGATGAAAAATCAGAAAAGGAGACTCACACGAAAGAGCAGATAATTCAGAAACTCTTCTAGCAGAAGAGATGGCCAAAAGGAACAAAACTTTCCAAGAAAGTAATTTAATGTCCAATGAATGCATAGGTTCAAACGGAGGAGCTTGAAGAGCTCCCAAAACCAAATTCAAACTCCATGGAGGAGAAATTGACTTAATGACAGGTTTTATACGAACCAAAGCTTGTACAAAACAATGAATATCAGGAAGAATAGCAATCTTTCTGTGAAAAAGAACAGAAAGAGCGGAGATTTGTCCTTTCAAAGAACTCGCGGACAAACCCTTATCTAAACCATCCTGAAGAAACTGTAAAATTCTCGGTATTCTAAAAGAATGCCAAGAAAAATGATGAGAAAGACACCAAGAAATATAAGTCTTCCAGACTCTATAATATATCTCTCGAGATACAGATTTACGAGCCTGTAACATAGTATTAATCACGGAGTCAGAGAAACCTCTATGACCAAGAATCAAGCGTTCAATCTCCATACCTTTAAATTTAAGGATTTCAGATCCGGATGGAAAAAAGGACCTTGAGACAGAAGGTCTGGTCTTAACGGAAGAGTCCATGGTTGGCAAGATGCCATCCGGACAAGATCCGCATACCAAAACCTGTGAGGCCATGCCGGAGCTATTAGCAGAACAAACGAGCATTCCCTCAGAATCTTGGAGATTACTCTTGGAAGAAGAACTAGAGGCGGAAAGATATAGGCAGGATGATACTTCCAAGGAAGTGATAATGCATCCACTGCCTCCGCCTGAGGATCCCGGGATCTGGACAGATACCTGGGAAGTTTCTTGTTTAGATGAGAGGCCATCAGATCTATCTCTGGGAGCCCCCACATTTGAACAATCTGAAGAAATACCTCTGGGTGAAGAGACCATTCGCCCGGATGCAACGTTTGGCGACTGAGATAATCCGCTTCCCAATTGTCTACACCTGGGATATGAACCGCAGAGATTAGACAGGAGCTGGATTCCGCCCAAACCAAAATTCGAGATACTTCTTTCATAGCCAGAGGACTGTGAGTCCCTCCTTGATGATTGATGTATGCCACAGTTGTGACATTGTCTGTCTGAAAACAAATGAACGATTCTCTCTTCAGAAGAGGCCAAAACTGAAGAGCTCTGAAAACTGCACGGAGTTCCAAGATATTGATCGGTAATCTCACCTCCTGAGATTCCCAAACTCCTTGTGCCGTCAGAGATCCCCACACAGCTCCCCAACCTGTGAGACTTGCATCTGTTGAAATTACAGTCCAGGTCGGAAGAACAAAAGAAGCCCCCTGAATTAAACGATGGTGATCTGTCCACCACGTCAGAGAGTGCCGAACAATCGGTTTTAAAGATATTAATTGATATATCTTCGTGTAATCCCTGCACCATTGGTTCAGCATACAGAGCTGAAGAGGTCGCATGTGAAAACGAGCAAAGGGGATCGCGTCCGATGCAGCAGTCATAAGACCTAGAATTTCCATGCATAAGGCTACCGAAGGGAATGATTGAGACTGAAGGTTTCGACAGGCTGTAATCAATTTTAGACGTCTCTTGTCTGTTAAAGACAAAGTCATGGACACTGAATCTATCTGGAAACCCAGAAAGGTTACCCTTGTTTGAGGAATCAAAGAATTTTTTGGTAAATTGATCCTCCAACCATGATCTTGAAGAAACAACACAAGTCGATTCGTATGAGACTCTGCTAAATGTAAAGACGGAGCAAGTACCAAGATATCGTCCAAATAAGGAAATACCACAATACCCTGTTCTCTGATTACAGACAGAAGGGCACCGAGAATCTTTGTGAAAATTCTTGGAGCTGTAGCAAGGCCAAACGGTAGAGCCACAAATTGGTAATGCTTGTCTAGAAAAGAGAATCTCAGGAACTGATAATGATCTGGATGAATCGGAATATGCAGATATGCATCCTGTAAATCTATTGTGGACATATAATTCCCTTGCTGAACAAAAGGCAATATAGTCCTTACAGTTACCATCTTGAACGTTGGTATCCTTACATAACGATTCAATAATTTTAGATCCAGAACTGGTCTGAAGGAATTCTCCTTCTTTGGTACAATGAAGAGATTTGAATAAAACCCCATCCCCTGTTCCGGAACTGGAACTGGCATAATTACTCCAGCCAACTCTAGATCTGAAACACAATTCAGAAATGCTTGAGCTTTCACTGGATTTACTGGGACATGGGAAAGAAAAAATCTCTTTGCAGGAGGTCTCATCTTGAAACCAATTCTGTACCCTTCTGAAACAATGTTCTGAATCCAAAGATTGTGAACAGAACTGATCCAAATTTCTTTGAAAAAACGTAACCTGCCCCCTACCAGCTGAACTGGAATGAGGGCCGTACCTTCATGTGAACTTAGAAGCAGGCTTTGCCTTTCTAGCAGGCTTGGATTTATTCCAGACTGGGGAAGGTTTCCAAACTGAAACTGCTCCTGAGGACGAAGGATCAGGCTTTTGTTCTTTGTTGAAACGAAAGGAACGAAAACGATTGTTAGCCCTGTTTTTACCTTTAGACTTTTTATCCTGTGGTAAAAAAGTTCCTTTCCCACCAGTAACAGTTGAAATAATAGAATCCAACTGAGAACCAAATAATTTGTTTCCCTGGAAAGAAATGGAAAGTAGAGTTGATTTAGAAGCCATATCAGCATTCCAAGTCTTAAGCCATAAAGCTCTTCTGGCTAAGATAGCCAGAGACATAAATCTAACATCAACTCTAATAATATCAAAAATGGCATCACAGATGAAATTATTAGCATGCTGGAGAAGAATAATAATATCATGAGAATCACGATTTGTTACTTGTTGCGCTAGAGTTTCCAACCAAAAAGTTGAAGCTGCAGCAACATCAGCCAATGATATAGCAGGTCTAAGAAGATTACCTGAACATAGATAAGCTTTTCTTAGAAAAGATTCAATTTTTCTATCTAAAGGATCCTTAAACGAGGTACCATCTGATGTAGGAATGGTAGTACGTTTAGCAAGGGTAGAAATAGCCCCATCAACTTTAGGGATTTTGTCCCAAAATTCTAATCTGTCAGGCGGAACAGGATATAATTGCTTAAAACGTTTAGAAGGAGTAAATGAATTACCCAATCTATCCCATTCCTTAGCAATTACTGCAGAAATAGCATTAGGAACAGGAAAGACTTCTGGAATAACCGCAGGAGCTTTAAAAACCTTATCCAAACGAATAGAATTAGTATCAAGAGGACTAGAATCCTCTATTTCTAAAGCAATTAGTACTTCTTTAAGTAAAGAGCGAATAAATTCCATCTTAAATAAATATGAAGATTTATCAGCATCAATCTCTGATACAGAATCCTCTGAACCAGAAGAGTCCAAAGAATCAGAATGATGGTGTTCATTTAAAAATTCATCTGTAGAGAGAGAAGATTTAAAAGACTTTTTACGTTTACTAGAAGGAGAAATAACAGACAAAGCCTTCTTTATGGATTCAGAAACAAAATCTCTTATGTTATCAGGAACATTCTGCACCTTAGATGTTGAGGGAACTGCAACAGGCAATGGTACATCACTAAAGGAAATATTATCTGCATTAACAAGTTTGTCATGACATTTAATACAAACAACAGCTGGAGGAATAGCTACCAAAAGTTTACAGCAGATACACTTAGCTTTGGTAGATCCAGCAGGCAGAGGTTTTCCTGTAGTATCTTCTGGCTCAGATGCAACGTGAGACATCTTGCAATATGTAAGAGAAAAAACAACATATAAAGCAAAATAGATCAAATTCCTTATAAGACAGTTTCAGGAATGGGAAAAAAATGCCAAACATCAAGCTTCTAGCAACCAGAAGCAAATGAAAAATGAGACTGAAATAATGTGGAGAAAAAAGCGACGCCCATATTTTTTGGCGCCAAATAAGACGCCCACATTATTTGGCGCCTAAATGCTTTTGGCGCCAAAAATGACGCCACATCCGGAACGCCGACATTTTTGGCGCAAAATAACGTCAAAAAAAATGACGCAACTTCCGGCGACACGTATGACGCCGGAAACGGAAATGAATTTTTGCGCCAAAAAAGTCAGCGCCAAGAATGACGCAATAAAATGAAGCATTTTCAGCCCCCGCGAGCCTAACAGCCCACAGGGAAAAAAGTCAAATTTTTGAGGTAAGAAAAATATGATAATTAAAGCATAATCCCAAATATGAAACTGACTGTCTGGAAATAAGGAAAGTTGAACATTCTGAGTCAAGGCAAATAAATGTTTGAATACATATATTTAGAACTTTATAAATAAAGTGCCCAACCATAGCTTAGAGTGTCACAGAAAATAAGACTTACTTACCCCAGGACACTCATCTACATGTTTGTAGAAAGCCAAACCAGTACTGAAACGAGAATCAGTAGAGGAAATGGTAAATATAAGAGTATATCGTCGATCTGAAAAGGGAGGTAAGAGATGAATCTCTACGACCGATAACAGAGAACCTTATGAAATAGACCCCGTAGAAGGAGATCACTGCATTCAATAGGCAATACTCTCCTCACATCCCTCTGACATTCACTGCACGCTGAGAGGAAAACCGGGCTCCAACTTGCTGCGGAGCGCATATCAACGTAGAATCTAGCACAAACTTACTTCACCACCTCCCTTGGAGGCAAAGTTTGTAAAACTGATTTGTGGGTGTGGTGAGGGGTGTATTTATAGGCATTTTAAGGTTTGGGAAACTTTGCCCCTCCTGGTAGGAATGTATATCCCATACGTCACTAGCTCATGGACTCTTGTTAATTACATGAAAGAAATAATGTTATATAATTCTGCACTATGTGCAGAATTATATAACATTTTTTAGGTTTACTGTCCCTTTAACTCTCATGAGATTTCATTGTAAACTTCCTTACACTGAATAGGGAAATAACATGAGTGCACGAGGCTCATCCCTTCAGCTGTCCCGGAATAGACATACTAATATGCTGCTTAGAAATCCTTTACAATGGGATGTGGCTACTGAGGAACTTTTGAGGTAAAATATCTTTCTTTTTTACATAGAGATGTTCATGTGATAATTTCTAGTCAGCTTTTTACAGCTATGCTGCATTACTTTCAAGTGTTTAAACATTTGGGTATTATGGCCCTTTAAGTTTTCCCACCGAAACCATATTCACATGCACACCTGATCTGCCTAATCTATATTTAAATCATATTTCTAGGACTCATTACTTCAGCCTTTTAGAAATGTCCTATCCACCTGTATTAAGGGATATGAAACCCAATTTTTTTTCTCTTTCACGATTCATAGAGCACGCAATTTTAAGCAACTTTCTCATTCACTCCTATTAATTTGTTCTCTTGGTATCTTTATCATAGAATGGAGAGCGCTGGTATCTGGAATCTACATCTACATTTTTTCACCCCTCTGTTCCATTGGTGATAGTGGAACTTCCAGACGTAGCAGCTATTGAAATACACCAGGAGGAACCATACAAGCAAACTAACTTTTTGCATTATACACGGCGCAAGTCAAAGACCTTATTGACACATATATACACACAAAAAGGATCCGCACTCACTGAACTTTCCACACAGAGGTTTAATGTGTAAAGTGACGTGTCGGGATTAAAACGTCCCCTTCCTCGGGGGCTAGGGATACCAAATATTAGAAACTATCATAGAGCAATTACTTTACAAAGGATTTTAGATTGGCATATAAATTACAAGAATAAAGCGTGGGTACAGTTAGAAAATAACATTATAGCATTTCAACCAATGAATAAATTAATATGGTCATCAATTAAAGGTAGACCTGTAAAAATTATGCAGTTTCCGATGATTAAGCATATTTTCTTAACTTGGGGGAAAATTATAACAGAGCATCCTTATATTTCATCTACTCCTTCACCTCTCCTCCCGATTACTAATAACGTGGAGTTTCAGGGTGGGCATATAGCTAGTCATTCTAGCCCACTGAACTTAATTCAATCTACACCGATATGCCAATTTATAGATAATGGGAAACTCAAACCCCAACAGGAGCTGCTGAACTTAGCCAATGGCACTTTCGGCAATTGGTTAAAGTATTTACAACTACAAAACTTCGTAGCACTTCATTCAGAGAAAGAAAAATTGGTCAGACAACTGACCAATTTTGAAAAAATATGCTATAAGGAAACTCCAATTAGGAGAACTGTTTCATACAGTTATAAACTTCTTAATAATTCAACAGATTTTATAAAACTTAGCTATATGCAAAAATGGGAATTAGAGACAGGACGACAAATAGAAGATTCAGATTGGCGGTCTATATGCATTAATGTAGCTAGATCCTCCTCATCCTCTAATATCCAGGAATTAAATTACAAGATACTTACCAGATGGTACCTAACGCCAGCCAGACTACATAGTATATATCCTAATGCTTCCAACCATTGTTGGAGAGGATGTGGTGGAGTGGGTAGTATGCAACATATATGGTGGGATTGTCCCAGGGTAAAAAGTATGTGGGAATTAATTACAGGATATATTCAGAAGTTGAGTGGGAAGGAAGACTTAGAGTTGGATATATACACAGCTCTATTAAACAAACCCATCAAAGGCTTATGCAAAACAAGAGCCAAATTAATAATGTATGTACTAAATGGATTTAAATCTTTACTGGCCAGAAATTGGAAAAAAACAAATGTCCCGGATGAGGAAATGCTAAACACTAGAATTAACGAGGTACTGTTGTTGGAAGAATACACATATCTTAGATCGAATAGAGAAGAGGTCTCTCAGGTGATACGTTCCCATTGGGAAGAATTTAAACATATAAATCAAATCTAAGGGGTTAGGACAGTAGGGCGTGGTGTATGGGGAGACGGGGCAGGGGGGATAGGAGGTTTTTTAGGTAATCTCCCCCTTTTCTTTTTTTTTTTTTTTTTTTTTTTTTTCTTTTTTTCTTCCCCTTCATATTGTCAATGTCGGGTGACTGTGTACTGGATGGTGGTAGTAAGTGCCCTTTTATCAGGAAATTTGTGTAAAGTTTTATAGAGTCGATAGGCTCTTAAAAGGGAACGTATACTGGAGTAATTC
Source organism: Bombina bombina (assembly GCF_027579735.1). Lineage (NCBI taxonomy): Eukaryota > Metazoa > Chordata > Amphibia > Anura > Bombinatoridae > Bombina > Bombina bombina. The sequence goes on from NC_069501.1 coordinate 988,638,694, forward strand.
CAGTCTCCTTAAGCTTCTCTATAGATCTTTTGTATTAACATTAAGCGATTGTTTTTTTGTTTTTTTTGTTGTTGTCACTTATGTTTCTTTATCTATTGTATTTTGTCTGAATATAAAATAAAATTAAAAAAAAAAAAAAAAAAAAAAAAAAAAAAAAAAAAAACGTCCCCTTCCTCAGACCTGGTCTGAGGAAATGGACGTTTTGATCCCTGAAATGTCACTTTACACATTAAACCTCTGTGTGGAAAGTCCAGTGAGTGCGGATCCTTTCTATGCATTTCAATTTTGATGCATAGAAAGGACACCCTGGCGATTTACCCTGAAGTGAGAGTGCAAATCCCCTTGGAGGGAGAGGGATAGAGGAGAAGAGATATATAGACTGTAGAGCAGTCTATGAGTACGGCCAGAACGGCTGAAACGCGTTAGACTGGGGTACATCTGTCTAACTATGCACTTTTTGGATACCTTTTGTTTTTAAGGATGTTTGAATAAAAGTTACGCTTTTAACCATTTTTGGAGATATATATATATATATATATATATATATATATATATATATATATATATATATATATATATATATATATATATATATATATATATATATATATATATATATATATATATCTCTATTTATTACACACACACATATACCTATAACATTTGTTTTATATGCATGAAGAGCTCCACTCTCACCTTCCTTTTCATAAAGTACATTGAATGGCTGGAGCAGTTCGTGTTTGGCACATTCTACCACACCCATCCTTGCTTTCTTTTCATCTTCAAATGCCCTAAAGGAATCAGGAGAAGAGACAATAAAAAATCAATTTGGATTGTAAAATAGCAGGTTTTAAACTACTTATTACATTGCACAACAATTTTAATTTTTAATATATTTATAAAGTAAATGGATCGGATTACAAATTTTAGGTAGAAAAAGATTGTAATAAAGCCAAAGAATTACATTGATAACATTGTAAAAGGAAAAATTTATGAATGAAATATCCCTTCTGCTCCAATAAACATTTAAAATTGTTCCACATTTGACTGTTTTCAAATTTTCATAATATGTGCACACAAATACCTATATAAAAAAATCAAAGTACTTAATAAAAAAAAAAATAATTTTTTTTTTATATTTTGCAAAATGTTGTGGTGAATCCAAACCCCATGTTAATCATTTCAAACTTGTTAATGATACTTTAATAATGTATTAAATTGTTATATTTTTTAATAGTCTAATGTCCTTTAAATTTCAGACTAAAATGAAGGACCAAGCACTAAACAGTATATCAAGGGACAGTAAAGACAAAATTAAACTCATGATTCAGATAGAGCATGCAGTTTTAAGATTTCCAAATTACTTCCATTATCAAACCATGCATAGTCTTTATATGTACACTTTCTGAGGCACCATCTACTACTGAACATGTGCAGATCACCACATGATACAGGGGGCTGCAAATAAAGCTACATTTTGACATTTGCTGTAAAAGAACAAGCCAGTCAAATAAGTTACTACGCAGGTTACCAGATTTGTGTGTGCGCCTAATTATCCACAGGAAAGAGATAAATAGAAAAACCTAGGATCAAACATGGCAGCCATTACTTTATATAAACCAACATAATACCTTATAGAAACTAAACCTTAAGACATATGGCTAATTTTTGCTTTGAATACATCATGGAACAAAGATATACTACAAAACTAAGACACTATTACCAATTCATTTTTTCTATTCAACCAAACATCTGCTTTTCCACTCTACCCCCTCCCCACTTACAAACTATACTACTCAACTGAAAATCAACAGTTCCAACAAAGGACACAAAGATCCATTAGCAGCCCAAACCCATCACCTGAGTGTGAATGGCATAGCACCAAACCGTCTCTCCACTTCGCTGAAAAAGGCACGGGAAGTTTTCATTTTGAGGCCGTACTGCTTTGTGGGATCCCTTTTGTAAATGGTCGTCCTTTGCCCAGCATCCTTTGCCTAAAACAGGAAACAATTTGAATTTAATTACATTGGATGGAGTGAAAGAGGAACAAATAAAAAGTTCTCATAGGCAAAGTACTCCAAAAAGGGCTAAGTAAAAAAGTTAAAAGCACCAAGCAAATAATCACTTCTTCACTGACAAATAACTTACCTTTCCTTCTCCAGTGCTAACAAGAACATCAACAGCATAAACTTCATGGACCTCAAACTCTGCTTTTTCATGGTCCTTTCTGAAAGAAAAACAAATTACATATAGCATATAAAAAAAGAAGAATGCTCACCAGATAATTTCTTACAAGGTAGTGAGAGACCTTGAGTTCATTACTTCTGGGATTCATCTCCTGGCCATTAGGAGGCAGATATTCCTAAAACTCCAAGAGTATTCTAATCCCCTAACTCAATGATTAGCTAGTCTTACATATAGCCAAGTAAGGAGAAGTAGAAAGGTAGGAAAGGACAGAACAGAGAAATGAGGTGCAAAACTATAACTGCCCCCAGAAAATAAAGTGGGCCGGCCTTGTGGACTCTCACCACCTTAAAATAAATTAATTTATCAGGTAAGCATACATTTTTGGTTCTCTTTCGTAAGGTGGTTAAAGTCCATAAATGTATTACTTCTGGGAACTAATACCCAAGCTGGGGAGTCTACGAGTAATGATGGTGGTGGGATTAAAGCTCTTGAAAAGGCAGGAAACTAGCTTCCAGACACTGCTGCCTCAAGAACTTTCCTAACAAAAGCCACTTCCAAAGTAGCAAAAAACCATCTAAGAGGAAGAATTTATGTTGTTGCCTTGCAAATATATTAAACCGAAACCTCATTTTGAAATTCTTGGGAAGAAGAAACTGATCTGGCAAACATCACAATACACCCAGGGAAAGACTTTCCCTCCTCCAAGTAAGCCATGTGAATTAAAAGATTTACCCAAGGGGGTGCGTGTCAGATCTGCGACCAAGATGGCTGCTTTTTAGTTACGGCTGAATATAGGAGCAGATAAATACGCTGTTTATTACTCCTTCATTCCACTAACCAAGGTTATCTCAAATGATGTTGTGACAATACTTGAGGCGTCGATTTAAGCAAAAGAAAAAAAAAAAAAAACTGGCCCGGCAGACCTGAAAAACAGAATTTATGTTTACCTGATAAATTACTTTCTCCAACGGTGTGTCCGGTCCACGGCGTCATCCTTACTTGTGGGATATTCTCTTCCCCAACAGGAAATGGCAAAGAGCCCAGCAAAGCTGGTCACATGATCCCTCCTAGGCTCCGCCTTCCCCAGTCATTCGACCGACGTAAAGGAGGAATATTTGCATAGGAGAAACCATATGATACCGTGGTGACTGTAGTTAAAGGAAATAAATCATCAGACCTGATTAAAAAACCAGGGCGGGCCGTGGACCGGACACACCGTTGGAGAAAGTAATTTATCAGGTAAACATAAATTCTGTTTTCTCCAACATAGGTGTGTCCGGTCCACGGCGTCATCCTTACTTGTGGGAACCAATACCAAAGCTTTAGGACACGGATGAAGGGAGGGAGCAAATCAGGTCACCTAGATGGAAGGCACCACGGCTTGCAAAACCTTTCTCCCAAAAATAGCCTCAGAAGAAGCAAAAGTATCAAACTTGTAAAATTTAGTAAAAGTGTGCAGTGAAGACCAAGTCGCTGCCTTACATATCTGATCAACAGAAGCCTCGTTCTTGAAGGCCCATGTGGAAGCCACAGCCCTAGTGGAATGAGCTGTGATTCTTTCAGGAGGCTGCCGTCCGGCAGTCTCGTAAGCCAATCTGATGATGCTTTTAATCCAAAAAGAGAGAGAGGTAGAAGTTGCTTTTTGACCTCTCCTTTTACCAGAATAAACAACAAACAAGGAAGATGTTTGTCTAAAATCCTTTGTAGCATCTAAATAGAATTTTAGAGCACGAACAACATCCAAATTGTGCAACAAACGTTCCTTCTTTGAAACTGGATTCGGACACAAAGAAGGCACGACTATCTCCTGGTTAATGTTTTTGTTAGAAACAACTTTCGGAAGAAAACCAGGTTTAGTACGTAAAACCACCTTATCTGCATGGAACACCAGATAAGGAGGAGAACACTGCAGAGCAGATAATTCTGAAACTCTTCTAGCAGAAGAAATTGCAACCAAAAACAAAACTTTCCAAGATAATAACTTAATATCAACGGAATGTAAGGGTTCAAACGGAACCCCCTGAAGAACTGAAAGAACTAAATTGAGACTCCAAGGAGGAGTCAAAGGTTTGTAAACAGGCTTGATTCTAACCAGAGCCTGAACAAAGGCTTGAACATCTGGCACAGCTGCCAGTTTTTTGTGAAGTAACACAGACAAGGCAGAAATCTGTCCCTTCAAGGAACTAGCAGATAATCCTTTCTCCAAACCTTCTTGAAGGAAGGATAGAATCTTAGGAATTTTTACCTTGTCCCAAGGGAATCCTTTAGATTCACACCAACAGATATATTTTTTCCATATTTTGTGGTAAATTTTTCTAGTTACAGGCTTTCTGGCCTGAACAAGAGTATCAATGACAGAATCTGAGAACCCTCGCTTTGATAAGATCAAGCGTTCAATCTCCAAGCAGTCAGTTGGAGTGAGACCAGATTCGGATGTTCGAACGGACCTTGAACAAGAAGGTCTCGTCTCAAAGGTAGCTTCCATGGTGGAGCCGATGACATATTCACCAGGTCTGCATACCAAGTCCTGCGTGGCCACGCAGGAGCTATCAAGATCACCGATGCTCTCTCCTGATTGATCCTGGCTACCAGCCTGGGGATGAGAGGAAACGGCGGGAATACATAAGCTAGTTTGAAGGTCCAAGGTGCTACTAGTGCATCTACTAGAGTCGCCTTGGGATCCCTGGATCTGGACCCGTAGCAAGGAACCTTGAAGTTCTGACGAGAGGCCATCAGATCCATGTCTGGAATGCCCCACAATTGAGTGATTTGGGCAAAGATTTCCGGATGGAGTTCCCACTCCCCCGGATGAAATGTCTGACGACTCAGAAAATCCGCTTCCCAATTTTCCACTCCTGGGATGTGGATTGCAGACAAGTGGCAGGAGTGAGTCTCCGCCCATTGAATGATTTTGGTCACTTCTTCCATCGCCAGGGAACTCCTTGTTCCCCCCTGATGGTTGATGTACGCAACAGTCGTCATGTTGTCTGATTGAAACCGTATGAACTTGGCCTTTGCTAGCTGAGGCCAAGCCTTGAGAGCATTGAGTATCGCTCTCAGTTCCAGGATATTTATCGGTAGAAGAGATTCTTCCCGAGACCAAAGACCCTGAGCTTTCAGGGGTCCCCAGACCGCGCCCCAGCCCACCAGACTGGCGTTGGTCGTGACAATGACCCACTCTGGTCTGCGGAAGCTCATCCCCTGTGACAGGTTGTCCAGGGACAGCCACCAACGGAGTGAATCTCTGGTCCTCTGATTTACTTGTATCGTCGGAGACAAGTCTGTATAGTCCCCATTCCACTGACTGAGCATGCACAGTTGTAATGGTCTTAGATGAATGCGCGCAAAAGGAACTATGTCCATTGCCGCTACCATCAAACCTATTACTTCCATGCACTGCGCTATGGAAGGAAGAGGAACAGAATGAAGTATTTGACAAGAGTTCAGAAGTTTTGATTTTCTGGCCTCTGTCAGAAAAATCCTCATTTCTAAGGAGTCTATTATTGTTCCCAAGAAGGGAACCCTTGTTGACGGAGACAGAGAACTTTTTTCTACGTTCACTTTCCACCCGTGAGATCTGAGAAAGGCCAGGACAGTGTCCGTGTGAGCCTTTGCTTGAGGAAGGGACGACGCTTGAATCAGAATGTCGTCCAAGTAAGGTACTACTGCAATGCCCCTTGGTCTTAGCACCGCTAGAAGGGACCCTAGTACCTTTGTGAAAATCCTTGGAGCAGTGGCTAATCCGAACGGAAGTGCCACAAACTGGTAATGCTTGTCCAGGAATGCGAACCTTAGGAACCGATGATGTTCCTTGTGGATAGGAATATGTAGATACGCATCCTTTAAATCCACCGTGGTCATGATGTCCTGGATGGAAGGAAGAATAGTTCGAATGGTTTCCATTTTGAACGATGGAACCTTGAGAAACTTGTTTAGGATCTTGAGATCTAAGATTGGTCTGAATGTTCCCTCTTTTTTGGGAACTACGAACAGATTGGAGTAGAACCCCATCCCTTGTTCTCCTAATGGAACAGGATGAATCACTCCCATTTTTAACAGGTCTTCTACACAATGTAAGAATGCCTGTTTTTTTATGTGGTCTGAAGACAAATGAGACCTGTGGAACCTCCCCCTTGGGGGAAGCCCCTTGAATTCCAGAAAATAACCTTGGGAGACTATTTCTAGCGCCCAAGGATCCAGAACATCTCTTGCCCAAGCCTGAGCGAAGAGAGAGAGTCTGCCCCCCACCAGATCCGGTCCCGGATCGGGGGCCAACATCTCATGCTGTCTTGGTAGCAGTGGCAGGTTTATTGGCCTGCTTTCCTTTGTTCCAGCCTTGCATTGGTCTCCAGGCTGGCTTGGCTTGAGAAGTATTACCCTCTTGCTTAGAGGACGTAGCACTTGGGGCTGGTCCGTTTCTGCGAAAGGGACGAAAATTAGGTTTATTTTTGGCCTTGAAAGACCTATCCTGAGGAAGGGCGTGGCCCTTGCCCCCAGTGATATCAGAGATAATCTCTTTCAAGTCAGGGCCAAACAGCGTTTTCCCCTTGAAAGGAATGTTAAGCAATTTGTTCTTGGAAGACGCATCCGCTGACCAAGATTTTAACCAAAGCGCTCTGCGCGCCACAATAGCAAAACCAGAATTTTTCGCCGCTAACCTAGCCAATTGCAAAGTGGCGTCTAGGGTGAAAGAATTAGCCAATTTGAGAGCACGAATTCTGTCCATAATCTCCTCATAAGAAGAAGAATTATTATTGATCGCCTTTTCTAGCTCATCGAACCAGAAACACGCGGCTGTAGTGACAGGAACAATGCATGAAATTGGTTGTAGAAGGTAACCTTGCTGAACAAACATCTTTTTAAGCAAACCTTCTAATTTTTTATCCATAGGATCCTTGAAAGCACAACTATCTTCTATGGGTATAGTGGTGCGTTTGTTTAGAGTAGAAACCGCCCCCTCGACCTTAGGGACTGTCTGCCATAAGTCCTTTCTGGGGTCGACCATAGGAAACAATTTTTTAAATATGGGGGGAGGGACGAAAGGTATACCGGGCCTTTCCCATTCTTTATTTACAATGTCCGCCACCCGCTTGGGTATAGGAAAAGCTTCGGGGGGCCCCGGGACCTCTAGGAACTTGTCCATTTTACATAGTTTCTCTGGAATGACCAAATTCTCACAATCATCCAGAGTGGATAACACCTCCTTAAGCAGAGCGCGGAGATGTTCCAATTTAAATTTAAATGTAATCACATCAGGTTCAGCTTGTTGAGAAATTTTCCCTGAATCTGAAATTTCTCCCTCAGACAAAACCTCCCTGGCCCCCTCAGATTGGTGTAGGGGCCCTTCAGAACCAATATCATCAGCGTCCTCATGCTCTTCAGTATTTTCTAAAACAGAGCAGTCGCGCTTTCGCTGATAAGTGGGCATTTTGGCTAAAATGTTTTTGATAGAATTATCCATTACAGCCGTTAATTGTTGCATAGTAAGGAGTATTGGCGCGCTAGATGTACTAGGGGCCTCCTGTGTGGGCAAGACTGGTGTAGACGAAGGAGGGGATGATGCAGTACCATGCTTACTCCCCTCACTTGAGGAATCATCTTGGGCATCATTTTCTCTAAATTTTGTGTCACATAAAACATAATTTATGTAAGAACTTGCCTGATAAATTCATTTCTTTCATATTAACAAGAGTCCATGAGCTAGTGACGTATGGGATATACATTCCTACCAGGAGGGGCAAAGTTTCCCAAACCTTAAAATGCCTATAAATACACCCCTCACCACACCCACAAATCAGTTTAACGAATAGCCAAGAAGTGGGGTGATAAGAAAAAAAGTGCGAAGCATATAAAATAAGGAATTGGAATAATTGTGCTTTATACAAAAAAATCATAACCACCACAAAAAAGGGTGGGCCTCATGGACTCTTGTTAATATGAAAGAAATGAATTTATCAGGTAAGTTCTTACATAAATTATGTTTTCTTTCATGTAATTAACAAGAGTCCATGAGCTAGTGACGTATGGGATAATGACTACCCAAGATGTGGATCTTTCCACACAAGAGTCACTAGAGAGGGAGGGATAAAATAAAGACAGCCAATTCCTGCTGAAAATAATCCACACCCAAAATAAAGTTTAACGAAAAACATAAGCAGAAGATTCAAACTGAAATCGCTGCCTGAAGAACTTTTCTACCAAAAACTGCTTCAGAAGAAGAAAATACATCGAAATGGTAGAATTTAGTAAAAGTATGCAAAGAGGACCAAGTTGCTGCTTTGCAGATCTGGTCAACCGAAGCTTCATTCCTAAACGCCCAGGAAGTAGATACTGACCTAGTAGAATGAGCTGTAATTCTCTGAGGCGGAATTTTACCCGACTCAACATAGGCAAGATGAATTAAAGATTTCAACCAAGATGCCAAAGAAATGGCAGAAGCTTTCTGGCCTTTCCTAGAACCGGAAAAGATAACAAATAGACTAGAAGTCTTACGGAAAGATTTCGTATCTTCAACATAATATTTCAAAGCTCTAACATCCAAAGAATGCAACGATTTCTCCTTAGAATTCTTAGGATTAGGACATAATGAAGGAACCACAATTTCTCTACTAATGTTGTTGGAATTCACAACCTTAGGTAAAAATTCAAAAGAAGTTCGCAACACCGCCTTATCCTGATGAAAAATCAGAAAAGGAGACTCACAAGAAAGAGCAGATAATTCAGAAACTCTTCTAGCAGAAGAGATGGCCAAAAGGAACAAAACTTTCCAAGAAAGTAATTTAATGTCCAATGAATGCATAGGTTCAAACGGAGGAGCTTGAAGAGCTCCCAGAACCAAATTCAAACTCCAAGGAGGAGAAATTGACTTAATGACAGGTTTTATACGAACCAAAGCTTGTACAAAACAATGAATATCAGGAAGAATAGCAATCTTTCTGTGAAAAAGAACAGAAAGAGCGGAGATTTGTCCTTTCAAAGAACTTGCGGACAAACCCTTATCTAAACCATCCTGAAGAAACTGTAAAATTCTCGGTATTCTAAAAGAATGCCAAGAAAAATGATGAGAAAGACACCAAGAAATATAAGTCTTCCAGACTCTATAATATATCTCTCGAGATACAGATTTACGAGCCTGTAACATAGTATTAATCACGGAGTCAGAGAAACCTCTTTGACCAAGAATCAAGCGTTCAATCTCCATACCTTTAAATTTAAGGATTTCAGATCCGGATGGAAAAAAGGACCTTGCGACAGAAGGTCTGGTCTTAACGGAAGAGTCCATGGTTGGCAAGATGCCATCCGGACAAGATCCGCATACCAAAACCTGTGAGGCCATGCCGGAGCTATTAGCAGAACAAACGAGCATTCCCTCAGAATCTTGGAGATTACTCTTGGAAGAAGAACTAGAGGCGGAAAGATATAGGCCGGATGATACTTCCAAGGAAGTGATAATGCATCCACTGCCTCCGCCTGAGGATCCCGGGATCTGGACAGATACCTGGGAAGTTTCTTGTTTAGATGAGAGGCCATCAGATCTATCTCTGGGAGCCCCCACATTTGAACAATCTGAAGAAATACCTCTGGGTGAAGAGACCATTCGCCCGGATGCAACGTTTGGCGACTGAGATAATCCGCTTCCCAATTGTCTACACCTGGGATATGAACCGCAGAGATTAGACAGGAGCTGGATTCCGCCCAAACCAAAATTCGAGATACTTCTTTCATAGCCAGAGGACTGTGAGTCCCTCCTTGATGATTGATGTATGCCACAGTTGTGACATTGTCTGTCTGAAAACAAATGAACGATTCTCTCTTCAGAAGAGGCCAAAACTGAAGAGCTCTGAAAATTGCACGGAGTTCCAAAATATTGATCGGTAATCTCACCTCCTGAGATTCCCAAACTCCTTGTGCCGTCAGAGATCCCCACACAGCTCCCCAACCTGTGAGACTTGCATCTGTTGAAATTACAGTCCAGGTCGGAAGAACAAAAGAAGCCCCCTGAATTAAACGATGGTGATCTGTCCACCACGTTAGAGAGTGTCGAACAATCGGTTTTAAAGATATTAATTGATATATCTTCGTGTAATCCCTGCACCATTGGTTCAGCATACAGAGCTGAAGAGGTCGCATGTGAAAACGAGCAAAGGGGATCGCGTCCGATGCAGCAGTCATAAGACCTAGAATTTCCATGCATAAGGCTACCGAAGGGAATGATTGAGACTGAAGGTTTCGACAAGCTGTAATCAATTTTAGACGTCTCTTGTCTGTTAAAGACAGAGTCATGGACACTGAATCTATCTGGAAACCCAGAAAGGTTACCCTTGTTTGAGGAATCAAAGAACTTTTTGGTAAATTGATCCTCCAACCATGATCTTGAAGAAACAACACAAGTCGATTCGTATGAGACTCTGCTAAATGTAAAGACTGAGCAAGTACCAAGATATCGTCCAAATAAGGAAATACCACAATACCCTGTTCTCTGATTACAGACAGAAGGGCACCGAGAATCTTTGTGAAAATTCTTGGAGCTGTAGCAAGGCCAAACGGTAGAGCCACAAATTGGTAATGCTTGTCTAGAAAAGAGAATCTCAGGAACTGATAATGATCTGGATGAATCGGAATATGCAGATATGCATCCTGTAAATCTATTGTGGACATATAATTCCCTTGCTGAACAAAAGGCAATATAGTCCTTACAGTTACCATCTTGAACGTTGGTATCCTTACATAACGATTCAATAATTTTAGATCCAGAACTGGTCTGAAGGAATTCTCCTTCTTTGGTACAATGAAGAGATTTGAATAAAACCCCATCCCCTGTTCCGGAACTGGAACTGGCATAATTACTCCAGCCAACTCTAGATCTGAAACACAATTCAGAAATGCTTGAGCTTTCACTGGATTTACTGGGACACGGGAAAGAAAAAATCTCTTTGCAGGAGGTCTCATCTTGAAACCAATTCTGTACCCAGGACACTCATCTACATGTTTGTAGAAAGCCAAACCAGTACTGAAACGAGAATCAGTAGAGGTAATGGAAAATATAAGAGTATATCGTCGATCTGAAAAGGGAGGTAAGAGATGAATCTCTACGACCGATAACAGAGAACCTTATGAAATAGACCCCGTAGAAGGAGATCACTGCATTCAATAGGCAATACTCTCTTCACATCCCTCTGACATTCACTGCACGCTGAGAGGAAAACCGGGCTCCAACTTGCTGCGGAGCGCATATCAACGTAGAATCTAGCACAAACTTACTTCACCACCTCCCTTGGAGGCAAAGTTTGTAAAACTGATTTGTGGGTGTGGTGAGGGGTGTATTTATAGGCATTTTAAGGTTTGGGAAACTTTGCCCCTCCTGGTAGGAATGTATATCCCATACGTCACTAGCTCATGGACTCTTGTTAATTACATGAAAGAAATCACATCTATTTAAATGAGAAGGAACCTTGGCTTCCCCACATTCAGAACACAGTCTATCTGGTAGTTCAGACATGTTAAACAGGCAAAAACTTGATAACAAAGTACAAAAAACGTTTTAAAATAAATCGTTACTGTCACTTTAAATTTTAAACTGAACACACTTTATTACTGCAATTGCGAAAAAGTATGAAGGAATTGTTCAAAATTCACCAAAATTTCACCACAGTGTCTTAAAGCCTTAAAAGTATTGCACACCAAATTTGGAAGCTTTAACCCTTAAAATAACGGAACCGGAGCCGTTTTTATATTTAACCCCTTTACAGTCCCTGGTATCTGCTTTGCTGAGACCCAACCAAGCCCAAAGGGGAATACGATACCAAATGACGCCTTCAGAAAGTCTTTTCTATGTATCAGAGCTCCTCACACATGCATCTGCATGTCATGCTTCTCAAAAACAAGTGCGCAATACAGGCGCGAAAATGAGACTCTGCCTATGATTAGGGAAAGCCCCTAGAGAATAAGGTGTCCAATACAGTGCCTGCCGGTTATTTTACATAATTCCCAAGATTAAAATAATTCCTCAAGGCTATGGAGTATAAAATATAAATCGATTTAGCCCAGAAAATGTCTACAGTCTTAGAAAGCCCTTGTGAAGCCCTTTATTTCTTTCTGTAATAAAAATGGCTTACCGGATCCCATAGGGAAAATGACAGCTTCCAGCATTACATCGTCTTGTTAGAATGTGTCATACCTCAAGCAGCAAAAGTCTGCTCACTGTTCCCCCAACTGAAGTTAATTCCTCTCAACAGTCCTGTGTGGAACAGCCATCGATTTTAGTAACGGTTGCTAAAATCATTTTCCTCTTACAAACAGAAATCTTCATCTCTTTTCTGTTTCAGAGTAAATAGTACATACCAGCACTATTTTAAAATAACAAACTCTTGATTGAAGAATAAAAACTACATTTAAACACCAAAAAACTCTAAGCCATCTCCGTGGAGATGTTGCCTGTACAACGGCAAAGAGAATGACTGGGGAAGGCGGAGCCTAGGAGGGATCATGTGACCAGCTTTGCTGGGCTCTTTGCCATTTCCTGTTGGGGAAGAGAATATCCCACAAGTAAGGATGACGCCGTGGACCGGACACACCTATGTTGGAGAAAGATGAGGTACGCAGCTGAGGCCTGGTAACGTGCTGGACCATCATCTACCCCCACTTTCCGGATAAGCATATATAGCTGGTTAGGCTGACTTAAGTACTAAACTGCTGGCTCTGTGACCTTTTTTTGAGCAGCCATCTAATTGTACTAGGCGGTTATCCAGTTGAATATTCTCAATATATTTATATTCCACATGCTGTTTTATTAGTTATATCTGCTGGAAACATGCGTTTATATACTGCTAGTTAGTATGTTTTAAAAAAAAAAAAAATGGGAAAAAAAAAAAAATGTATGCTTACCTGATAAATTTCTTTCTTTCTGGATATGAAGAGTCCACAACGTCATCAATTACTAGTGGGAATATCACTCCTGGCCAGCAAGAGGAGGCAAAGAGCACCACAGCAAAGTTGTTAAGTGTCACTCCCCTTCCCACAATCCCCAGTCATTCGACCAAAGTGAAATGGAAAAAGGACCACCACAAAGGTGTAGAGGTGCCTGAGGTTTAGTCAAAAATAACTATCTTAAGGGGACAGTCAAGTCCAAAAAAAAAAAAAAAAAACTTTCATGTTTTAAATAACTTCCCAATTTACTTTTATCACCAATTTTGCTTTGTTCTCTTGGTATTCTTAGTTGAAAGCTAAAACTAGGAGGTTCATATGCTAATTTCTTAGACCTTGAAGACTGCCTCTAATCTGAATAAATTTTGACCACTAGAGGGCATTAGTTCACATGTTTCATATAGATAACATTGAGCTCATGCACGTAAAGTGACCTAGGAGTGAGCACTGTTTGGCTAAACTGCATGTCTGTCAAAAGAACTGAAATAAGGGGGCAGTCAGCAGAAGCTTAGATACAAGATAATAAGAGGTAAAACGTGCATTATTATAACTGTTGGTTATGCAAAACTGGGGAATGGGTAATAAAGAGATTATCTTTCTTTTTAAACAACAAAAATTCTGGTGTTGACTGTCCCTTTAAATTAAGGGTGGGGTTGTGGACTCACCATATCCGGAAAGAAATTTATCAGGTAGGCATAAATTTTGTTTTCTTTCCTAAGACATGGAGAGTTCACAATGTCATCAATTACTAGTGGGAACCAATACCCAAGATAGAGGACACAGATGACTAGGGAGGGAGAACAAGACAGGCAGACCTAAACAGAAGGCACCACTGCTTGAAGAACCTTTCTCCCAAAGGAAGCCTGAGCCAAGGAAAAAGAATCAAATTTGGAAAAAGTATACAGAGAGGACCAAGTTGCAGCCTTGCAAATCTGTGCCACAGACACTGAAAGCAAATTTTCTATTTCGTGATTCATATAGAGCATGCAATTTTAAGCAACTTTCTAATTTACTCCTATTATCAACTTTTCTTCGTTCTCTTGCTATCTTTATTTGAATAAGAATGCATCTAAGCTTTTTTTGGGTTCAGAACTCTGGACAGCACTTTTCTATTGGTTGTTCATCAAAAATGGGCCGCATCTAAACTTACATTCTTGCATTTCAAATAAAGATACCAAGAGAATGAAGAACATTTGAAAATAGGAGTAAATTAGAAAGTTGTTTAAAATGTCATGCTCTATCTAAATCACGAAAGAAAAAAATTTAGGTTCAGTGTCCCTTTAATTTTTCAAAAGCCCAAGGAGAGGAAACAGCCCTCGTGGAATGCACCTTAATTCTCTCAGGAGGCTGCTGACCAGCAGTCTCATAAGCAAAAAGGATTATACTTCTCAGAAAGAGAAGTAGCAGTAGCTTTCTGACCTTTATGCTTTCCAGAGAAACAAACAAAATAAAAAATAAATAAAAGTGCAAACAATGACAATATTCCTCAACCTTTTTTTCCCATATTTTACTAAACTATATGGTTTACACAAGATTTCAGGTGACATAACAAATACTTGGGTATTAGTGGTTATAAGTCTTATGTCTTACTAAAGAGAAGCCCTATATAGAGATTGTTTTTTATGTTTACAGAGAAAACTAAGGCTGTCAATCATTCAGGGGGTCCTTCAGCGTTGCAAGAACTATTTAGTTGGTATGTGGTATGTTTGGTTTTTTTACTTTCCTGAACAAGATTGTATTAGATAATCACACTGTTTTCTCAATGAAAAAAAAGAAAAAAAAAAAAAAAAAAAAAGGAGGACCTAGTCTGACATTATATAGTAAGGCATGACCTGGCCACTATAACTATTCCTACTCTTCATCTAGCATGTAGTCTTCCTTCTAGGTATGTTATAATTGATATTACCCCCACATAGCTATACGTGGGGGTAATATCAATTATATAGCTTTGGACTAGGAGGTCCATGAGTGGCCATAACTTCTCATTTGGGCTAAGTTTGGTTTTTTGACTTTAGTTCTAGGGGTTTCATAGAGTGTTACTAAAGTTTATATTAAAGATAAAAAAATAAAAATAAAAAAAATAGGCTTATCATTAGGGACCCAAAAGTCGTCTCCTTTGTTGGAAATGACCTAAAACTTGGTTATATACTGAGGAGGTCAAAAAGTGACCATGTACTATCCAGGAGGTATATTGAGCATCAGGCATACTATTTATATATGTAATTTACTTTTCCTTCAGGAATGTATTTTGTAAACCTCAATTATGCTACTATAGGATATATGTATTTCATTCATGTATGACTTGTATTAAACCTTAAAAAAACCATATTAAACCATATTAATATATATATATATATATATATATATATATATATATATATATATATATATATATATATATATATATATATATATATATATATATATATATAATCAAAGTAACAGCAGAGGGCCTAGTGGATTGACTAAAATCCTTTGTCGATTAAAGTTAAAAAATGGAAATCTTTAAATCTAGATCTAGGTTCCAAAGAAGAAAAATGTAATAGCAGGTATTAATCTGATTAATGCTTGAACAAAACTATAAACATTAGGAAGGTTAACTATTTTGTGAGGAACAGAACCAAAAGAGTGGAAATTGACCCTTCAAAAGAGCTAAAAAGGATAAGCCCCTATCCATTACAATTTGCAAAAATTGGAGAATTTGGGGAATTCTGAACGAATACTAAATAAAACAAAAATTCTGTGTGACAAAAAACAAACAACTTTCTTTACTTTGAGATACATATTCCCTGTAACAGGATTCCTAGCTTGGTATCACAGAAACCTCTCTGAAGTAGAATAAAGTGATCAATTACTAAGCTGTCAGGTTGAGATAGCAGGTCATGACTTAGAAAAAGAGCCCAGATGGAGCAAGCAGGAGCTATTACAAATAGACGAGTCCCTGTTTGATTAGTGCAGTGCAATGCATGCAGTGTCAAATAACTGTACCTAATAGCCGGTTGGCTAGACGAGTGCAAGTAAATCTGTAATTACCAGAAGTGCACCCACTCTGCTTAGATCTTACCACAGTAGAAATGTCTGCTTTCAGTAGAGAGCCCATTCAGTGCTGTGTACGTCACAGCAGAGGATCACTGTCAGGAGTATCTCGACAACTCATCAGAAGGCGGCTAGGGGACCGGTCCCTGCTACACCTGTGGCAGGCTTGTGACTTACTACATCACTGGGTATAATTGTGGCACTACCCTATACTCCAAATATTCCCTATGTCTTTCAGTAGCAGCTCTGTGAGGGGGGAAATAGCCTAAAATCAGTCTGAGGACCCCCTTCAAAGAATCTTTAAAGGGCCTCAATTCTTTACCTTTCCTCCTGACAGGCAAAGATTTAGACTGGCTAATCAGTCAGACAGAGGGATAGCATACTTTGAGTGTTTGGATTCTTTGCCTCCTTCCTAGTGACTAGGAGTTGAATCCCAGAAGTAATGAACTCATGGACTCTCAACCACCTTACACCTACCAGTTCAAAATAAAAAAAACACAAAAAAACCCAGCAATTACTACTAACCACAAAAAAAAAAAAATAAATAGATGCCTACACAACTTAGACCTCTAAGTGTGAATGCCATACTTGTAAATGTGTCAAACCTCATTATCAAAGCAAATTATTGTCTAGGTAGCAACCCCACAAAACATTTCATAACATCCTCTTCAACCAAATGACTATCAATCAGAAAACAGGAGAAAGAAAAATGTAAAGGAGATTCATACACCAAACCAGGAATTTCTCGCCTGATAGAATCATCGTACCTTTTAGGGTGCACCACACTTGGCTGATTTTACCGACAACCCAGCAAAAATTGTAGCCAACATTAAGCTAACATTTGTTATTAAAAGTCTTTAATGTTTACTGCACAACTTATCATGAAATCAATTTATGTTAAATTATGAGCTCCTTAAAAGGGACAGTGAACACCAGAACTTTTGTTGTTTAAAAAGATAGATAATCCCTTTATTACCCATTCCCCAGTTTTGCAAAACCAACACTGTTATATTAATACACTTTTTACTTCTGTGACTAACTTGTATCTAAGCATCTTCTGACCGCCCCTAAGCACATGACTTCGTTATTATCTATTGACTTGCATTTTAGCCAATTAGTGCAGTGTCTGCCACTAGCATGATCACAATGTTATCTATATGGCCTACATGAGCTTGCTCTCCCCTGCTGTGAAAAGTAAATAAAAACAGAATTTATGCTTACCTGATAAATTACTTTCTCCAACGGTGTGTCCGGTCCACGGCGTCATCCTTATTTGTGGGATATTCTCTTCCCCAACAGGAAATGGCAAAGAGTCCCAGCAAAGCTGGTCACATGATCCCTCCTAGGCTCCGCCCACCCCAGTCATTCGACCGACGGACAGGAGGAAATATATATAGGAGAAACCATATGATACCGTGGTGACTGTAGTTAGAGAAAATAATTCATCAGACCTGATTAAAAAAACCAGGGCGGGCCGTGGACCGGACACACCGTTGGAGAAAGTAATTTATCAGGTAAGCATAAATTCTGTTTTCTCCAACATTGGTGTGTCCGGTCCACGGCGTCATCCTTACTTGTGGGAACCAATACCAAAGCTTTAGGACACGGATGAAGGGAGGGAGCAAATCAGGTCACCAAAATGGAAGGCACCACGGCTTGCAAAACCTTTCTCCCAAAAATAGCCTCCGAAGAAGCAAAAGTATCAAATTTGTAAAATTTGGCAAAAGTGTGCAGTGAAGACCAAGTCGCTGCCTTACATATCTGGTCAACAGAAGCCTCGTTCTTGAAGGCCCATGTGGAAGCCACAGCCCTAGTGGAGTGAGCTGTGATTCTTTCAGGAGGCTGCGTCCGGCAGTCTCATAAGCCAATCGGATAATGCTTTTAAGCCAAAAGGAAAGAGGTAGAAGTCGCTTTTTGACCTCTCCTTTTACCAGAATAAACAACAAACAAGGAAGATGTTTGTCTGAAATCTTTAGTAGCCTCTAAATAGAATTTTAGAGCACGGACTACTTCCAAATTGTGTAACAAACGTTCCTTCTTTGAAACTGGATTCGGACACAAAGAAGGTACAACTATCTCCTGGTTAATATTTTTGTTGGAAACAACTTTCGGAAGAAAACCAGGCTTAGTACGCAAAACCACCTTATCTGCATGGAACACCAGATAGGGCGGAGAACACTGCAGAGCAGATAACTCTGCAACTCTTCTAGCAGAAGAAATTGCAACCAAAAACAAACTTTCCAAGATAATAACTTGATATCTACGGAATGTAAGGGTTCAAACGGAACCCCTTGAAGAACTGAAAGAACTAGATTTAGACTCCAGGGAGGAGTCAAAGGTCTGTAAACAGGCTTGATCCTAACCAGAGCCTGAACAAATGCTTGAACATCTGGCACAGATGCCAGTCTTTTGTGAAGTAAAACAGATAAAGCAGAGATCTGTCCCTTCAGAGAACTTGCAGATAATCCTTTCTCCAAACCTTCTTGTAGAAAGGATAGAATCTTAGGAATTTTTATCTTGTTCCATGGGAATCCTTTAGATTCACACCAACAGATATATTTTTTCCATATTTTATGGTAAATTTTTCTAGTTACAGGCTTTCTAGCCTGAATCAGAGTATCTATTACAGAATCTGAAGACCCACGCTTTGATAAAATCAAGCGTTCAATCTCCAAGCTGTCAGTTGGAGGGAAACCAGATTCGGATGTTCGAATGGACCCTGAACAAGAAGGTCCTGTCTCAAAGGTAGCTTCCATGGTGGAGCCGATGACATATTCACCAGGTCTGCATACCAAGTCCTGCGTGGCCACGCAGGAGCTATCAAGATCACCGAGGCCCTCTCCTGATTGATCCTGGCTACCAGCCTGGGGATGAGAGGAAACGGTGGGAATACATAAGCTAGGTTGAAGGTCCAAGGTGCTACTAGTGCATCTACTAGGGTCGCCTTGGGATCCCTGGATCTGGACCCGTAGCAAGGAACCTTGAAGTTCTGACGAGACGCCATCAGATCCATGTCTGGAATGCCCCATAATTGAGTTATTTGGGCAAAGATTTCCGGATGGAGTTCCCACTCCCCCGGATGGAATGTCTGACGACTCAGAAAATCCGCTTCCCAATTTTCCACTCCTGGGATGTGGATCGCAGACAAGTGGCAGGAGTGATCCTCCGCCCATTGAATTATCTTGGTCACTTCTTTCATCGCCAGGGAAGTCCTTGTTCCCCCCTGATGATTGATATATGCAACGGTCGTCATGTTGTCTGACTGAAACCTTATGAATTTGGCCTTTTCTAGTTGAGGCCAAGCTCTGAGAGCATTGAATATCGCTCTCAGTTCCAGAATGTTTATCGGGAGAAGAGACTCTTCCCGAGACCATAGACCCTGAGCTTTCAGGGATTCCCAGACCGCGCCCCAGCCCACTAGGCTGGCGTCGGTCGTGACAATGACCCACTCTGGTCTGCGGAAGCTCATTCCCTGTGACAGATTGTCCAGGGTCAGCCACCAACGGAGTGAATCTCTGGTCTTTTGATCTACTTGAATCGTCGGAGACAAGTCTGTATAATCCCCATTCCACTGTCTGAGCATGCACAGTTGTAATGGTCTTAGATGAATTCGTGCAAAAGGAACTATGTCCATTGTTGCAACCATCAATCCTATTACTTCCATGCACTGCGCTATGGAAGGACGAGGAACAGAATGAAGTACTTGACAAGAGCTTAGAAGTTTTGATTTTCTGACCTCTGTCAGAAAAATCCTCATTTCTAAGGAATCTATTATTGTTCCCAAGAAGGGAACTCTTGTTGACAGGGACAGAGAACGTTTTTCTTTGTTCACCTTCCATCCGTGAGATCTGAGAAAGGCTAGGATGATGTCCGTATGAGCCTTTGCTTTTGACAGGGACGACGCTTGAATCAGGATGTCGTCCAAGTAAGGTACTACTGCAATGCCCCTTGGTCTTAGAACCGCTAGAAGGGACCCTAGTACCTTTGTGAAAATCCTTGGAGCAGTGGCTAATCCAAATGGAAGTGCCATAAACTGGTAATGCTTGTCCAGAAAAGCGAACCTTAGGAACTGATGATGTTCCTTGTGGATAGGAATATGTAGGTACGCATCCTTTAAATCCACGGTAGTCATAAATTGATTTTCCTGGATAGTAGGTAGGATCGTTCGAATAGTTTCCATTTTGAACGATGGTACCCTGAGAAATTTGTTTAGGATCTTTAGATCCAAAATTGGTCTGAATGTTCCCTCTTTTTTGGGAACTATGAACAGATTGGAATAAAATCCCATTCCTTGTTCTCTTATTGGAACTGGATGTATCACTCCCATCTTTAACAGGTCTTCTACACAATGTAAGAATGCCTGTCTCTATTTGGTTTGAAGATAATTGAGACCTGTGGAACCTTCCCCTTGGGGGTAGTTCCTTGAATTCCAGGAGATAACCTTGAGAAACTATTTCTAGCGCCCAAGGATCCTGAACATCTCTTGCCCAAGTCTGAGCAAAGAGAGAAAGTCTGCCCCCCACTAGATCCGGTCCCGGATCGGGGGCTATCCCTTCATGCTGTTTTGGTAGCAGTGGTAGGCTTCTTGGCCTGCTTACCCTTGTTCCAGCCTTGCATTGGTTTCCAGGCTGGTTTGGGTTGTGAAGTATTACCCTCTTGCTTAGAGGATACAGAATTAGAGACTGGTCCGTTTCTGCGAAAGGGACGAAAATTAGGCTTATTATTAGCCTTAAAAGACCTATCCTGTGGGAGGGCGTGGCCCTTTCCCCCAGTGATGTCTGAAATAATCTCTTTCAAATCAGGTCCAAATAATGTTTTACCTTTGAAAGGAATGTTAAGCAATTTTGTCTTGGAAGACACATCCGCTGACCAAGACTTAAGCCAAAGCACTCTGCGCACCACGACAGCAAACCCTGAATTTTTCGCCGCTAATCTAGCTAATTGCAAAGCGGCATCTAAAACAAAAGAGTTAGCCAATTTAAGTGCTTGAACTCTGTCCATAACCTCCTCATACGAAGATTCTTTACTGAGCGATTTTTCTAGTTCCTCGAACCAGAAACACGCTGCCGTAGTGACAGGAACAATGCATGAAATTGGTTGTAGAAGGTAACCTTGCTGTACAAAAATCTTTTTAAGCAAACCCTCCGATTTCTTATCCATAGGATCTTTGAAAGCACAACTATCTTCGATAGGAATAGTAGTGCGTTTGTTTAGAGTAGAAACCGCCCCCTCGACCTTGGGGACTGTCTGCCATAAGTCCTTTCTGGGGTCGACTATAGGAAATAATTTCTTAAATATAGGGGGGGGAACAAAAGGTATGCCGGGCCTTTCCCACTCTTTATTTACTATGTCCGCCACCCGCTTGGGTATAGGAAAAGCGTCGGGGGGCACCGGAACCTCTAGGAACTTGTCCATCTTACATAATTTCTCTGGAATGACCAAATTGTCACAATCATCCAGAGTAGATAACACCTCCTTAAGCAGTGCGCGGAGATGTTCTAATTTAAATTTAAATGTCACAACATCAGGTTCAGCTTGATGAGAAATTTTTCCTGAATCTGAAATTTCTCCATCAGACAAAACCTCCCTCATGGCCCCTTGAGATTGGTGTGAGGGTATGTCAGAACAGTTATCAGCTTCCTCTTGCTCTTCAGTGTTTAAAACAGAGCAATCGCGCTTTCTCTGATAAGTAGGCATTTTGGATAAAAGATTCGCTATGGAGTTATCCATTACAGCCGTTAATTGTTGCATGGTAATAAGTATTGGCGCACTAGATGTACTAGGGGCCTCCTGTGTGGGCATAACTGGTGTAGACACAGTAGGGGATGATGTAGTATCATGTTTACTCCCCTCATTTGAGGAATCATCTTGGGCAATATCATTATCTGTGGCATTACTGTCCTTACTTTGTTTGGACACTATGGCACAATTATCACATAAATTTAAATGGGGAGACACATTGGCTTTCATACATATAGAACATAGCTTATCTGATGGTACAGACATGTTAAACAGGCTTAAACTTGTCAACAAAGCACAAAAAAGTTTTAAAATAAAACCGTTACTGTCACTTTAAATTTCAAACTGAAAACTCTTTATTACTGAATATGTGAAAAAGTATGAAGGAATTGTTCAAAATTCACCAAAATTTCACCACAGTGTCTTAAAGCATTAAAAGTATTGCACACCAAATTTCAGAGCTTTAACCCTTAAATTAACAGAACCGGAGCCGTTTTTACATTTAACCCCTATACAGTCCCAGAATGAGGCTGTCTATAACTAGAAAGGCCCCCATCTGAAAAAGGTGTCCAACACAGTGCCTGCCGTTTTTCTAAACGTTCCCCAAGATTATAATACCAATAATTAGTTAGAATCTGCATAATATGCCTAGTAAAGCAATTGTTTTAGCCCAGAAAAATGTCTACCAGTTTTTAAGCCCTTTTTGAAGCCCTTTATTCTTTTATGTTTAACTAAGAAAATGGCTTACCGGTCCCCATGAGGGGAAATGACAGCCTTCCAGCATTACATGGTCTTGTTAGAAATATGGCTAGTCATACCTTAAGCAGAAAAGACTGCTAACTGTTTCCCCCAACTGAAGTTACTTCATCTCAACAGTCCTGTGTCGATTTTAGTTACTGTCTGCTAAAAATCATCTTCCTCTTACAAACAGAAATCTTCATCCTTTTCTGTTTCAGAGTAAATAGTACATACCAGCACTATTTTAAAATAACAAACACTTGATAGAAGAATAAAACTACAAAAAACTCTTAACCATCTCCGTGGAGATGTTGCCTGTGCAACGGCAAAGAGAATGACTGGGGTGGGCGGAGCCTATGAGGGATCATGTGACCAGCTTTGCGGGGACTCTTTGCCATTTCCTGTTGGGGAAGAGAATATCCCACAAGTAAGGATGACGCCGTGGACCGGACACACCAATGTTGGAGAAATAGAGGCGGCCTTCAAGGGCTTAGAAATTATATGTGCCTTCCTAGGGTTGCTTTCAACTAGAATACCAAGAGAACAAAGCAAAATTGTTGATAAAAGTAAACTGGAAAGTTGTTTAAAATTACATTCCCTATTTGAAAAATGAAAGTTTTTTTGGACTTGACTGTCCCTTTAAAAGGCGACATGGAAAAAAAAAAAAATAAAGGTAAAACAATTTAGATTTCTAAGCAAATATGAAGCCTTAAAAAGGGCCATAATAATACATGTATTGCTCTCAGACAAGCAAAGGGTGTATATACTTATCTCTATCAACCTATAAGGTAGTAAAAGAAAAGATTTACTAAACTGACATTGTGTACGGCGATAAAGAGAATACGTATGTTTTAATCTAGATTTAACAGTCTTGAGTAAAACAAACGGTAACAAACACATTGTTTGCAAAATGTCCTCTGTATAAAACCTTTGTTTTTTTTAATATAACGTATCACTTACTTTTGCTGGTCTGTTGGGTTCTGAATGATGGTCTTCTCTCCATCAATAACATGCTGCTTTAGCTGGTGAGAAAGCATACCTGAAAAATAAAAAACACACTTAAAAAACCAACAGATTCAATACAGACTTATCCTTACTGAGAATATATTTTCTATATGGATAGAGAAATCAGAAAAAGATATGCAAAGAAAATGGTAATTTAAGTAAACTTTTAAACGAGTGCTTATTACAAGTG